>NC_069500.1:814530568-814708068 GCF_027579735.1 Bombina bombina | reverse complement strand
AAGAGAAGCAGCAAGACGCTGAACGGCTCGTGGAGCCAAGCGAAAGAAAAAAGCCAGAAAAGTTCTGCCTTATCTACAGATTCCTGTTTGCGGGGTACAGCAGCTCTGCGTAGGGAACGGCTTGCAGTTGGGCAAGCAGAGTAGACGGAAGTTCACAGATTGCCATACAGTGGTCGGACGGCACTGGCCCAGACACACGCCACAGTAAGGTGCCGGAAAAGGAGCCAGTACGGATAACGGAGCGGTATGCAGCATGGCGTGACTCCAAGGAGGTAGCCGCAAATCTTCATAATCCCGTATTAGCACAAGTACCCGGAATAGGCGCACGACGGACATGAGGTATCGTGACTGAAGTGAGTCTAAGGTAACAAACGGTGAAGTTGCCTGGAGTATAAGGAAACCACCAAAGAGCTAAAAACACGGCAGAAGGGAAAATCCGAGATATAAAAAAACCGCAAGTAACATTAAGTGTAATATTGTAATATAACTGCTGTGTAGCGTGTGTCTGTGGTAAAAATCAAGCAGAGATTGGATGCTTGGAGTAAGTGACTGAAAGAAAAGGTGTAAAGAAATAAATCCTATTATATCAGAGATTCAAAAACGTTGGAGTCGAAAGGCAAACATTGTGCTGGGGCTGTTTGTTTGGTTTTTAGAACAGGCAGAAGATAATAGAAATAGATGGGCCCATAAAAATGAAGGAGACTGTATATATATAACTGCCTGGGTTCTAAACAGAAAACAGGAGTAGGAAAGATTCAGGAGCAGACTGAGACGAAGATATCTGGACACCCCCTGCTTGCAGGGATATATTGGCCCGTATAAGGGGACAGCGCCATAGAGAAAGAAAGGAACATTGCAGACTGAACTATATTTCGGCACCTGCCTAAAAAAATCATAAGACACACAGGTCTGGTTATCAGCTACTCACAAGCGACGGAATAAAAATTAAAGTGTAACACTATATACAAATAGAGGTGGATTGTGTGGGTTCTCCCAAATACCTTGCTGAAACCTGTCATACTCAGCAGGGGGAAAAAAGAGGAACGTGGGATATAAAGAACTATAGGACCCATAAGAGTGAAAGAGCAGCCGTTGTATACATAAGCAGAGGGAAAGCTGGACAGTCCTTATAAAAATCCTCTACAAAAAGAGACACTATCCACATATTGTGGGGGGGTTTACTGCACTGGGGAACGGTTATGTATATATTTTATATAGGGAATGTATGGTGTGTAATAATGATATAAGATCTTTAGGAATGTCTTAATATACTATACTGTATTGAGGTACTATAGAGCTGTATAGATAGCTGTGGAAAAATACAAAAGGATAATACAGTGGAGGTAGTAGAAGCAGCATAGTAAGGAGAGTAAAGTAAACCCTGCGTAGGTTATGTGTCTACAGACAGAGATGTGAAAATCTCCTCACTAAGGGTATAAGTGGTTAAATTTTGAACTCTTTTGTTAAGAATGTTTTGATTAGATTTAAAGTATAATATGTATGCGCAACACTTATAAAAGGTTAAAGTAGTATGACCAAGAGGGGAACATAAGCAGGAAGAAGGGGCTGAAGTAACTTCCTTATTTGATGTAAGCAGCACACTCAGGATAAAGGTAGATAGATAGGGACACAATTTTAGGGATTAAATCCATAACAGGGACACAAAAGATAGGTAGCTGCTGAAGGGTTAATGTGGAAATCTGTATGGTGGTTCTTTTTCTGACGGTACCCCCCTTCTTTTGTTGGAGCTGTCTGGTAGTTGGTATATGGATAAATATATGATAAGCATGAAAAATAGATCACCGAATATGCCGATAAAAAAAGACAAAAAATTGAAATCTTTGCATGAAAGCATTACAGAAACAGACATAGAAAACACAGGCAAGAATACAGAGACTCAGTTAACCACAAATCAATTAGCTGATCTGATATTACCACAGTTCGAGATTATAAAGAGAGAGATAGTGGACCTAGCACAAGATGTAAAACAATTTTCATCCAGAATGACTGAGGTAGAAAATAGGGTTTCTGACCTAGAGGACAAAGTATATACACAAGAAACAGACATAAATTCACAGGCAGACCAGATTAAATCTCTACAGCTAAAGGTAGAAGATCTTGAAGACAGGTCTAGACGTAGCAATGTAAGAATAGTGGGTCTACCAGAGACCAGGGAAATTGAAGACCTGTTAAAATTTGGGTCAATATCCCTACCAAAGCTTATAGGAATGCAGATGCAGGAGGAAAAACTACAAGTGGAAAGGGCACACAGAATTGGACAGTATAGAGCACCACAAGAGGGTAACACACGTCCACGTATGGTTTTAATCAAATACTTAAATTTTCAAAATAAGATAAATATTATGCGGCAGTATAGGATTAACCAACCACTTATGATAGAACAGAAGCAGGTGTATATATTTCAGGACTTTTCTCTAGAAACCTCCACCAAACGGAAAGCTATGGCGCCATACTGTACGGGATTAATCAAAGCAGGCTTAAGAGCAACAATGAGATATCCCGCAAAAATTACAGTACTCAGTATGGATGGCACCGTAGCTTTAAATTCGGTGGATGAAGCTAAGACATTCTGCAAAGAAAATAACATTGTAGTATGAAAGGTAAATTACTAGTGAATTTGATTTTCTTTCCAGAGGGTAGCAGACAAAGAGATCGTGTGGGTAGGACAATTGTGACAAAGAATGTGGGTGGGGAAGTCTTGGCGGGGGGGCGGAGTATCCTTTTACATTTTTTTTTTTTCTCTTTCTCTCTTCTCTTCTTCCCATATCTCTCTCTCCTGCTCATCCCCCCTGTGCAAATGGCTAGAATGATGGCTCCGTTAAAAATATTATCTTGGAACGTGGGGGGCATTACCTCCCCTGTTAAACGTAGAAATGTACTTAGAATGATCAAAAAAGGTAATCCGGATATTATATGTTTACAAGAACTCCATCTAAAAAAAAGTAGAGATAGACAAATTAAAAACAAACTGGATAGTGGAGATTATTGCTACACCATGTAGCAAGCGTAAGAGGGGGGTGGCTATTCTTTTAAATAAAAATCTGGATTATAATATTCTAAAACAAGAACTGGACACTACAGGGAGATATATAATAATACAATTAAAGGTAGAAAATACAGTCTGGACTATCTGCAACATATATGGACCTAATGGGCTTGAAATAGATTTCTGGCAACAAATGAAACAAAAACTATTACCATTCTTAGGCCAGAATCTAATTATAGCTGGCGATATGAACATAACATTATATCCAGAAATTGATAGACATAAGCTAAGGTGTAAACAGGCCAATTTCAGGGAAGCAAAATGTTTGAGGAATTTTTTAACTGCATTGAAAGTAAAAGATATTTGGCGTTTGCAACACCCAGATGATCGGACATTTACATGCGAATCAAAAACACACAGAAACTTTTCACGCATAGACATGTTTTTGATAGACGAACAGCTCCTCAGATATGAAATAGAGACAGACATTTCTGATATAATACTGTCAGATCATGCTATAATTACATTGACAATAGCTGCTGGAGACAGGTCCCAAAGAAAGACAAACACATTTCATTTTCCGGGGTATCTATGTAATAATCCGCAATTCGCAAATTGGGTGAATCAGAAATGGCAGGAATATTATACACATAATCAACAGATAAACAATACGGAAATTTTATGGGAAGCAGGGAAAGCTGTAATGAGAGGGGAGATGAAAGAATACATGGTAAAGATGGTCCGTAAATTGAAAGCAAGGGAAAATCAACTGGCAAATCAATTGAGAAATGCTTTCGGGAGGTATAGAAGCAACCCAAATGATCTTAACTGGTGTAGATATTTAAAAACAAAAGAAGAAAGGGAGAGTTTCCTCAAAGAAAAATGGGCTAGGGAAGATTTAAAAGCAAGGGTAATATATCAGGGCCTGAACGCAAAACATTTAGCAAAGATAACCAAATTCCGCAAGAAAAGTAATTTAGTAGGAGCAATCAGGGTTGGAGACAAATGCCTCACAACATCCGTTGATATTAGGGAGGCCTTTCTAGATTACTATAGAAAACTTTATAGTAAACAAAAGATAAATATCGAGGAAAAGGAAAGGTTTTGGCAGAGGGTGAAGCTACCACAGATAGAACGGGAAGCACTTCTACAAATAAATCAGCCAATTGAGGAGCCAGAAGTTGTCCAAATAATTAAAAACTCCAAAACAGGGAAAGCGGCAGGACCAGATGGGCTGCCCGCCGAATTCTATAAAATAACAGTAGATATAATACCAGCCTTATTAACAAAACTATATAATGATTATTACCAGAACAGGGAGATGAATTCGAGATACTTTACAGATTCGATAATTACATTGATTCACAAGAAAGGGAAAGACCCAGAAAATTTAGCATCTTATCGCCCCATATCTTTATTGAATCAAGATTATAAAATATTAATGTCAATTATTTCTGCAAGGCTCAACAAAATAATAGTAGAACTGATCCATCCAGACCAGGCGGGGTTCATCCCGGGACGAAATGCAGTTCGTAACATGCGTAGGGTCCAGACAATCTTGGATCACTTTTATCAGCTCGGCAGGGTGGAAGGGAAACTACCTAAGAAAGACTTAGCAATTGTTACAATAGACGCAGAAAAGGCGTTCGATTCCATTATATGGAATCATTTGGTGTCAACATTAGAGAACTTTGGGTTTTCCGGAAACCTTGTCGAGCTGATTAAACTGATCTACAATAAACCAAAATCACAATTATTAGTAAACGGGGAGCTTTCAGAGCATATTACACTAGAGAAAGGCACACGTCAGGGGTGCCCACTTTCCCCTCTATTATTTGATTTAGCACTTGAACCCCTCGCAGTAAAGATTAGGATGGACATACAAGCATTAACTATAGGGGAGCAGAAGATGTTAATATCCTTATATGCAGATGACATTTTATTGTTCATACAAGAATCTGATAAAAATATCCCGTTAGTGATGGATATCATAGGTAGATTTAGTACCTTCACGGGATATAAAATTAATCCCTCCAAGTCAGAATTACTGTGGGTGATCAAAACTAGATTAAGTGTAAATAATGTTTTTAAAGAGGTTAATCACATTAATTATTTAGGGATTAAAATGGGGAAGAACCCAGACGAATGGTATCAGTTAAATTATAAAGTGGTTTTTGATAACTTGCAAGCAAATCTTGAGAAATGGAATCTGTATTATCTATCACTTTCAGCAAGGGTAATGCTGCTAAAAACAATCTTTTTCCCGAAGGTACTATTTCTCCTACAAAATATACCAATCTTTATACCACAAAGAGATATAGATAGATACAATAAGTTATGTGCGCGTTTTATCGGGGGGAAAAAGAAACCTCGCCTGTCATTTGAAAAACTATGCGTAAAAAAGAATTTTGGAGGATTCGCACTTCCTAGTATCAAATACTATAACATTATCACAATATTGAAATTTGGTTTAGACTGGCTCACAAATTCGGACTATGTTACACACTACGAGTTAGAATCAGAGCTGATCAAACCATACAATTTAAAGGCCATATTGCACTGCCCATACAACAAACTACCAAGGCAGATTGGCCACCTTAGTACCATAGCAAATATAGTAAGGGCATGGCAAAAGTATTGTAATATATTGAGTCTGAAGTTTCAGGTTTCAAGACAGTTACCCATAGTGGGCTGTGTGGATTTTACACCAGGAATACAAAATGAGGTATTTCTTGAATGGAAAGCCAAAGGGATTATTGATTTTGCATAGTTAAGAAGGGGACAGAGCGGTGAGATAGAATCTTATGCGAACTTAGCTGCAGAATTTCAATTGCCCGCAAAAAATTTTTTTGCATATCTGCAAACCCGACATTATATTGCTACACAAAATACCCTATTTGGCACTGATTGGCAACAAATACAAATAGACTCAGGTCTCAAGATTTACAAGGCAGGAATAAGGTCGATCTCATACTGGTACCAACAAATAATGCTGATATTAGGACAATCTCACATAAATACCCTGAAAGATAAACTCTACAAATATTTTACTACAATACAAGTAGAAGAGATCGTTGAAAGTATTAAATTGGCAGAGAAAGCGACAGATAGGGTGAATTGGAGAGAATCTCAACTTAAATTAATAAACCAATATCATCTGACGCCAGAGAGAGTAGGTAAATGGGCTACGGCACAACAAAGTGTATGCAGCAGATGCAGGGAACAGAAAGCTAATTTATTACATTGTTTATGGGGATGCCCCAAAATTCAGCAATTTTGGTTAAGAGTACAATATTGGATAAATAAATATCAGAACGTAAGGGTGATATTAGATCCATTACAAATATTCTTTCTGAGTAAAAAGGGGAATGTGGGTGACAGGATCTTCCTGAATACAATAATCTTAGCTGCACGGAATTTAATATTCACTAAATGGAAAAATAAAGCAGCCCCGAGTATTCAGGAGCTGGTAAACGTTATTAAATTACAAATGGTAATAGAACGGCAAGATCTGAAATTGAGATCTATAAAATCTTACAGAAATTTTTTCCAAAAATGGAAGAAATATATCTGCTCTTGGCCGATGCCAAGCCAAAAACAATTTATAACACCGCTTATAAATGCTATACCCTTTATGGAATTAGTTACAGCAGAGGTTTTACCCCGACATTGGATATCCTAAAGTGTTCAGGTGTATCAACAAGGGGTAGGGGCTGTAGGGAGATGGGTGGAGGAGAGAGAGTATGAGGAATGTTATATATGTATTTATTGTAATTAGCAGGGTTGTTTTTTTTTGTTTTTGTTTTTTTTTCTTATCTCTCCTTCTTTCTTCTTTTCTTTTCGCTCTTCTTTTTATGTCCTGGCATCCCAATAGGCAAAGTAAAATATTGTGGCAAAAGTGTTGTTACATTCATCTTGGTTACTGAAAATATGCTAAATTAGAACAGTCATGGTATTTAAAGCTGGACTATAGTATTTTACAGTCACTATATAGATTATTGTTTGATATGTATTTCAGTTTTCCGATGCCGATCCGATACTTGATTGTAATATGATGCCTGAGACAATTGAATCTCCAATGTATGATATGTGTGATGAAAATCTTAATAAAAAGTATATAATATATATAATAAAAAAATAACAGTATGTAAGTGCAAGAATAATAATAATAAAAAAGTTTAATAACACCAATAGTGGAATATTAGATAAAGACACTCCCATTTCATCATCAAGCAGCTGTCCCACTCACTGACTACACGTGCAGTCAGGAGCCAATGTGCCATCAAAGTCGCCAATGGGAATAGTTTCAGTTCCCACTGAGCTGCGCCAATAGGTTAAGATGATCTGTGACCCACTAGGTATGCGTAGCAGGTGGAAAGTTGGAAAGCAAAAAAAATTTAAAAAAAAATTTAAATAAAAAAAAAAATTGTGCTAAAGCAGGGACACACCTACACACTCCCGCCAACACACTAATGTGTCCCGACACACAGTTTGGAAAGCACTGGCCTAGGCCAACAAGGCCGGTGCCTAGGGCAGCAGATTTGGGAGGGGCAGCACATCTGCCCTATCCTCTCTCTAAAAGCCAGCAACAGTACAGTGAGCGATAAAGTTCAGGCTTTTACAGAGAAGACAAGGCATGTGTGCTGATTAAGGTCGCTCTGCACAGGCAGTGCTCCTTTAAACCGTTGCTTCATTTAGAGCCCCCGGCATTTTTGCAGTGGAAGCGTTCTTGGTGAGAAACTTGCCCAGGGATATGCTTACAAGGTGAGGATGGAGGAGAAGACCTTGTGCCGATATGCTGCCTCCCCTTTTCAGCTGTGGTGATTCTGCGAGCGCAGTGCTTAATGCAGGTCTTAGTAACTAACAGACTGGATGCATCTGTGCACTGCTTAGATCAGCTTGTGATGTCTAATCATACACTCTAATAGCTAGCTTTCTCTGCATTCATGAACCCACGGAGTAAATAGTAAACGGACACTTAAAAAGTTTCATTACTTGAATGATGGTAAATACTGTATGTTGTTGCATGTGAAGGGCAGTGATTGTCTCAAAGTGTATTCTTCTTTCTTTTAC
This sequence comes from Bombina bombina, assembly GCF_027579735.1. Lineage (NCBI taxonomy): Eukaryota > Metazoa > Chordata > Amphibia > Anura > Bombinatoridae > Bombina > Bombina bombina. The sequence goes on along the minus strand of NC_069500.1, from coordinate 814,699,988 downwards.
AAAGATATGACGAGTCCACAGATTTCATCCTTACTTGTGGGATATTAACCTCCTGCTAACAGGAAGTGGTAAAGAGCACCACAGCAGAGCTGTATATATAGCCCCTCCCTTCCCCTCCACCTCCAGTCATTCTCTTTGCCTGTGTTATACTAGGAATAGGTAAAGTGAGGTGTTAGTTTTAGTTTCTTCAATCAAGAAGTTTTTTTATTTTAAATGGTACCGGTGAGTACTCTTTTCCTCAGGGGGATATGGAATAAGATTTCTGCCCTGAGGTTTATGATCTTAGCAGCTGTAACTAAGATCCATGTTGGTTACCACAGATCTGAAGGTAATACAGGAGACATCTTCAGTGTGGAGACCGGTTCATGCTACAAGCAGCATTGAGGTATGTGCAGCCCTTTATTCTGAGGAGACTTGGTATATCAGAAAACGGCTGAAAATATATTCCCTGTTAGGGAAGGGGTAAGCAGTAGACCTCTCAGCAAGGGGGGTGTTACTGAAACCTATTCATTATTTTATTTTCTTCAGTTGACATTTTTTGGGCAAGGAGTTTTATAATGGCAGATGAAATACTCATTATAAAGGATACTGGGAGATATGTTGTGCGGTTGGTTGTTATACATTCTGACCGTAGTGTGTATTAGGGGTAAAACATTTCCACATGGCTTGTATCATAACCGCTCCTCTATGCGGTTGTTTGGGCCTACTCGGTCATCGGTTCTGATGGGTGGGGCTTATTTTCGCATGCTCAGACGCGCTCTGTCTTCTGGCTAGGAAGCAGCAGGCATTAGCTCCGGTGGAGTTTAAGCAGAGTTTTTTCCTCTCTGGATTGTTGTCGAGTCTTCTCGAAGTACCCTGGGGTACTTGCTGACTTTATTATAAATGTGGCTATAAAAACATTTTAGAAGTTAATCCTTCCCTTAATACTTGGGGTGCAATAATTTTTGGAAACCTTATTTAGGATTGTGTTAATTTCGGTAGTAAATTAACGATTTACAGGACTTTTGAAAAAATTGTTCGCTTTTTACTTTTTAAAGAGACAGTACACGTTTTCTAAGAATTGTTTAAAGCATTTAATAAAGTGTTTAAACGACTATTGTTGGTTTTTACTAGTCTGTTCAGCATGTCTGACATTGAAGAATCTCAGTGTTCTATGTGTTTAGATGCCATTGTGGAATCCTCTCTTACATTGTGTACCTCTTGTACCGAAAGGGCTTTACATTGTAAAGAGCATATTCTAAGTAAATATAGTGTGTCTAAGGATGATTCTCAGTCTGAAGAGAATCAGGATATGCCATCCAATTCTCCCCAAGTGTCACAACCTTTAACGCCCACACAAGCGACGCCAAGTACTTCTAGTGCGTCTAATTCCTTTACTCTGCAGGAGATGGCTGCAGTTATGTCAACTACCCTTACTGAGGTATTATCTAAATTACCAGTGTTACAGGGTAAACGCAGTAGGTCAGGTATTAATGTGAATACTGAATCCTCTGATGCTTTATTGGCTATTTCTGATGTACCCTCACAGTGTTCTGAGTTGGGGGTCAGGGAATTGCTGTCTGAGGGAGAAATTTCAGATTCAGGAAATGTATTATCTCAGACAGATTCGGATGTCATGTCCTTTAAATTTAAGCTTGAACACCTCCATCTGTTACTTCGAGAGGTTTTAGCGACTCTGGATGATTGTGATACTATTGTGATACCACCAGAGAAATTGTGTAAGACGGACTAATATCTAGAGGTGCCTACTTACACTGATGTTTTTCCAGTTCCTAAGCGAATTTTGGAAATTGTTAAAAAGGAATGGGGTAGACCAGGTATACCGTTCTCTCCCCCTCGTAATTTTAAGAAAATGTTTCCTATTTCAGACACAATTCGGGACTCTTGGCAGACGGTCCTTAAGGTGGAGGGGGGCTATTTCTACCCTGGCTAAGCATACAACTATTCCTTTTGAGGACAGTTGTGCTTTCAAAGACCCTATGGATAAAAAATTAGAGGGTCTTCTAAAGAAATTATTTGTTCATCAGGGTTTCCTTTTACAACCTACGGCTTGCATTGTTCCAGTAACTACCGCAGCAGCCTTTTGATTTGAGGCCCTAGTAGAGTCTCTGAAGGTTGAGACTCCCTTAGATGACATCCTAGATAGAATTAAGGCTCTCAAGCTAGCTAATGCTTTTATTACTGATGCTGCTTTTCAAATTGCTAAACTAGCGGCGAAAAATGTAGGATTTGCCATTCTAGCACGTAGAGCACTATGGCTCAAAACTTAGTCTGCTGATGTGTCATCAAAATCTAAGCTGCTAGCTATTCCTTTTAAAGGTAAAACCCTATTCGGGCCGGAATTGAAGGAAATTATTTCGGACATTACTGGAGGTAAAGGTCATGCCCTATCTCAGGATAAGTCTGCTAAGATGAGGGGTAAACAAAATAATTTTCGTTCCTTTCGAAACTTTAAGGAGGACCCTCTGTTTCCTCTTCCTCCACAAAGCAGGAAGGGAATTTTGCTCAATCCAAGTCAGTCTGGAGACCCAATCAGGCTTAGAATAAAGGTAAACAATCCAAGAAGCCCGCTGCTGCTACAAAGACAGCATGAAGGGGTGGCCGCCGATCCGGGACCGGATCTAGTAGGGGGCAGACTTTCTTTCTTTGCTCAGGCTTGGGCAAGAGATGTTCAGGACCCTTGGGCACTGGAAATCGTGTCCCACGGGTATCAACTGGAATTCAAGGATTTTCTCCCAAGAGGGAGATTTCATCTTTCACGATTATCTGTAGACCAGATAAAAAGAGAGGCGTTCTTACGCTGTGTTAAAGACCTACCATGGGAGTAATTTGTCCCGTTCCAAAACTGGAACAGGGGAAGGGATTTTACTCAAATCTTTTTGTGTTTCCCAAAAAAGAGGGAACTTTCAGACCCATTTTAGATCTCAAGTGTCTAAACAGATTTCTCAGAGTCCCATCATTCAAGATGGAGACTATACGAACAATCTTACCAATGATCCAGGAGGGTCAATTTATGACTACCGTGGACTTGAAGGATGCATACCTTCATATCCCTATTCACAAGGATCATCATCAGTTCCTCAGGTTTGCTTTCCTGGACAAACATTATCAGTTTGTGGCTCTTCCCTTCGGGTTGGCCACGGCACCCAGAATGTTCACAAAGGTTCTAGGGCCTCTTCTAGCGGTTCTCAGACTGTGGGGCATAGCAGTGGTGCCTTATCTGGATGATATTCTGATTCAGGCATCAACTTACATTTGACAAAGTCTCACACGGACATAGTATTGTCTTTCCTGAGAACTCACGGTTGGAAAGTGAACATAAAAAAGAGTTCACTAGCATCACGGACAAGGGTTCCCTTCTTGGGGACTCTGATAGACTCGGTAGAAATTAAAATATTTCTGACGGAGGTCAGAAAGACAAAGATTCTAAATACTTGCCGAGCACTCGGTCCATTCCTCTGCCATCAGTGGCTCAGTCTATGGAGGTCATTGGACTAATGGTAGCGGCAATGGACATCGTTCCATTTGCCCGCTTTCATCTCAGACCACTGCAGCTGTGCATGCTTAGACAGTGGAATGGGGACTATGCAAATTTATCTCCTCAGAAAAATCTGGATCAAGAGACCAGAGACTCTCTTCTTTGGGGGTTGTCGCCAGATCATCTGTCCCAGGGGACTTATTTCCGCAGACCCTCGTGGGTGATTGTGACAATGGACGCCAGCCTACTGGGCTGGGGTGCAGTCTGGAATTCCCTGAAGGCTCAGGGTGTTTGGACTCAAGTGGAGTCTCTACTTCCAATCAATATTCTGGAATTGAGAGCAATATTCAATGCGCTTCTGGCATGGCCTCAGTTGGCTTTGGCCAAATTCATCAGATTCCAGTCGGACAACATCATGGTATATATCAATCATCAAGGGGGAACAAGGAGTTCCTTAGCGATGATAGAAGTATCCAAGATAATCAGATGGGCAGAGACCCACTCTTGTTATCTGTTGGCAATTTACATCCCAGGAGTAGAAAATTGGGAAGCAGATTTTCTAAGTCATCAGACTTTTCATCCGGGGGAGTGGGAACTCCATCCAGAGGTGTTTGCCTCATTGATTCACCAATGGGGCAGACCAGAACTGGATCTGATGCCAAACTTCAACGTTACGGATCCAGGTCAAGGGATCCCAAGGCCGAACTGATAGATGCTCTGGCAGTGCCTCGGTCGTTCAGCCTAGCTTATGTGTTTTCACCATTTCCTCTCCTTCCACGCGTGATTGCTCGAATCAAACAGGAGAGAGCTTCAGTAATCCTGATAGCGCCTGCGTGGCCATGCAGGACTTGGTATGTGGATCTAGTGGACATGTCATCTCTACCACCGTGGAAACTTCCTTTGAGACAGGACCTTCTAATTCAAGGTCCTTTCCAACATTCAAATCTACTTTCTCTGCAGCTGACTGCTTGGAGATTGAACGTTTGATTCTATCTAAGCAAGGATTCTCTGATTCGGTCATCAATACTTTGATACAGGCGTGGAAGCCTGTCACTAGAAAAATCTATCATAAGATATGGCGTAAATATCTTTATTGGTGTGAATCCAAGGGTTACTCATGGAGTAAAATTAGGATTCAGAGGATTCTGTCTTTTCTCCAAGAAGGATTGGAGAAAGGGTTATCAGCAAGTTCCTTAAAGGAACAAATTTCTGCTTTGTCAATTTTGCTTCACAAACGTTTGGCAGATGTGCCAGATGTTCAGTCTTTTTGTCAGGCTCTAACTAGAATTAAGCCTGTATTTAGACCAATTACTCCTCCCTGGAGTTTGAATTTAGTTCTTCGAGTTCTTCAAGGGGTTCCGTTTGAACCCATGCATTCCATAGATATTAAATTGTTATCTTGGAAAGTTCTGTTTTTAGTTGCTATTTCTTCTGCTCAAAGAGTTTCTGAGGTTTCAGCATTACAGTGTGATTCGCCTTATCTTATCTTTCATTCTGATAAGGTGGTTTTACGTACCAAACCTGGATTTCTTCCTAAGGTTGTTTCTAATAAGAATATTAATCAGGAAATTGTTGTTCCTTCTCTATGTCCTAATCCTTCTTCTAAGAAGGAGTGTCTGTTAAATAACCTGCACGTGGTCCGTGCCTTAAAGTTTTACTTACAGGCGACTAAGGATTTCCGTCAATCATCTTCATTATTCATTGTTTATTCTGGAAAGTGTAGGGGTCAGAAAGCTGCGGCTACCTCTCTTTTTTTTTGACTGAGAAGTTTCATTCGTCTGACATATGAGACTGCTGGACAGCTGCCTCCTGAAAGTATTACGGCTCATTCTACTAGGGCTGTGGCTTCCACATGGGCATTTAAAAACGATGCTTCTATTGAACAGATTTGTAAGGCTGCGACTTGGTCGTCCCTTCATACTTTTTCCAAATTTTCCAAATTTGATACTTTTGCTTCTTCTGAGGCTTTTTTTGGGAGAAAAGTTCTTCAAGCAGTGGTGCCTTCCGTTTAGGTCTCTGTCTTGTCTCTCCCTTTCATCCATGTCCTATTGCTTTGGTATTGATATCTCACAAGTAAGGATGAAATCCGTGGACTCGTCATATCTTTTTAAGACAGTTTTTTTTTGTAAACTTCAGTCATCTCTGCACCTTTTAGCCTTTCCTTTTCTCTTCCTAAACCTTCGGTCGAATGACTGGAGGTGGAGGGGAAGGGAGGGGCTATATATACAGCTCTGTTGTGGTGCTCTTTGCCACTTCCTGTTAGCAGGAGGTTAATATCCCACAAGTAAGGATGAAATCCGTGGACTCGTCATATCGTAAAAGAAATTAATATATCAGGTAAGCATAAATTTACTTTTCCCTCCATCCATTCCTCTTCTCTCTCTTCTTTCCCTTTCTCCCTCCCTCCCTTCCTCCCTCAACTCCCTTCCTTCCTCCCTCCCTCCCTCAACTCACTCCCTTCTTTCCCTATATATATATATATATATATATATATATACACTGTATTTATATATATATATATATATATACACTGTATATATATATATATATATTATTATTATTATCGGTTATTTGTAGAGCGCCTACAGATTCCGCAGCGCTAATATATATATATATATATATATATATATACAATTCAAAGGAAGACGCTGGTCAAAGAGAGTTGCTTCAAAGTGGAATTTTATTGAGAAGTACTCAATACAAAGGCTCAGTGCAGAATGGTCTCACACGTTTCACGCATGCACACATGCGCTTCATCAGAGGCTTCTGATGAAGCGCATGTGCGCATACGCAAAACGAGTCAGGCCACTCTGCACTGAGCCTTTGTATTGAGTACTTCTCAATAAAATTCCACTTTGAAGCAACTCTCTTTGACCAGCGTCTTCCTTCGTCTCTTATATGCACTCAGCAGTTGGGTATACCACACTACAGCTGGCAACTCGCTGAAGCAATTGACTCTGAACCCAGGCATCATAGATTTCCACTCCTCCCATAATCTCCGGCTGGGACCAATTGGCACTGTCATACTAGGTGACACACCAGGAGACTCCTGAGAAAGTTGGTGGACACTCCCACCCTGACAATGGAACGCTCGCTGAGGGGACAGATCCACAGAGCGGCGCTAGGAGGGTTTTCTCACCCGACCGGACTCCACTGTACGTTGACCCGTCCTTCACCATCTTTCCTCATTGTAGGAAGGCAGTGGTAAAGCCATACTGCACTGACTGATTACCAACCAGATATTTCAACAGGGCTAACTTTTGCCGGTATCGAAAACTGATGTCATTATTTATTTCAAGCACGAACTTCATGCATAATTGGAACTTTACTGCACTTCTGATAAGAGGAACTGTTACTATACATCCATTGGATATCTATTAAGTTTAATTGCTTATACCTTCCTTCCAGGAGGACTATAGCATACTAACATCCTTTAATTAGAGGATATATTTTGGCCTGGGACTTTACATTACACTGGGAGCTATTGCATTATATATATATATATATATATATATATATATATAAATAATATTTATAATATAAAGTTTTGCAGCACTATTGTCAGCTTCCATTATACATTTGTATTAAAAATAAAACACGATTTGTATATACTTAAACATAAAAAGAGAAGTTTAATCTTCAGATGGCAACAGGTTTTGCATATTATGATATTTCTGCAAATTTAGCATAGAGATGTTCTCTAATGCAAACATATATGAAACTTAGTTTTACTTATGTGCTTTGTTTTTCTTATATAGGGCAAGAATACATTTGCTCAAATATAGAGAAGAGGTAGAGAGGCAAGTACCCTTTTTGAAATTCACTGCAAAAATTAATATTAGAGAGATTGAGTACCTTGATACAATGGTGAATAAAAATGAAGGAAATAGTGGTCTTGAAACAGACTTATATACCAAACCAACTGACCGCAACACACTATTGCTTAGGAAAAGTTGTCAACATTCCAGGGTATTTAAAAGTGTCACTACTACACAGTTGATTCACATTAATAGAATAGTCTCAGATCCTAAGACACGTCAGGAAAGATGTTTCACAAGTTTGAAAAAAGTTGATATAGTCCACATGAATGAAAAACCATACAAGAGAGTCTCACACAAGGTAGCAGAATGGTTAAAGGAGACCAGGCAAGCAGAATCTCTTTTGTTAACACCTATAATACTTTGAGTGACAGAATATTCAAAATTCTAAAAAAGAATTGGTTTCTTCTTAAAGGGCCATGATACCCAAAAGTTGAAACACTTGAAAGAGATGCAGCATAGCTGTAAAAAGCTGACTAGAAAATATCACCTGAACATCTCTATGTAAAAAAGAAAGATATTTTACCTCAAAATGTCCTAAGTATTCAAACCCCATTGAAAAGGACTTTAAGCAGCAAATCTGTATGTCTGTCCCGGGACAGACAAGGGAGTGAGCTTTGTGCACACTCATGTTATTTCCCTATTCAGTTTAATGAAGTTTACTATTTAATAGCATGAGAGTTAAGTGAAATCTCATGAGATCACAGTAAAAGAGTTCATGACTTTAGCACTGTTGATGCTGATTGGCTGCAGTTCATTTCTTTATTATTATTTTTTTACTTGCAGCTGGACAGCAGCTGAAGTATAACTTTTTACACAGGACTTACTCTGGTGAGCTGAGGAAATTGTGAGGTAAAATATCTTCCTTTTTTACATAGAGATGCTCAGATGATATTTTCCTGTCAGCTTTTTACAGTTATACTGCATCAGTTTCAAGTGATTTAGCATATAAGTATTATATCCCTTTAAGGAGGCATGTCCAGAAATAAAAGAATTTGCAGAGTATCCCGGAGCATCTTACCATAAAGGTAATATGACAGGCAGAAGGTTAGTACGGGCCTATCAGGGAGTCACCACTAGGGGGAAGGTAGAATCATATTTTGGGAAACCATGCAATGGCACTTACCCATGCTTTGGTTGTGCACAGTGCAATAGCATTATAAAAGGTGGAGAGATATCACATCCATATACAGGAAAGAGATTTCAAATTCCAGGCTTTTACACTTGCAATTCCACATACTTGGTGTACACATTAAAATGCCCATGTGGCCTGCTATACATAGGTGAAACGACCCAAAAAGTTAAGGACTGCTTCTGTCAGTCCAATATTAGAAATACAAATATGGCCCACCTCCCAGTACCATCACATTTTATAGAGAAAGACCATCAGGCAAGCCAATTGAGGTTCATGGTCCACGGGGAGAGGACAGGATTAAAAATCTACTCTATAAAGAGGCTAAATGGATTTGGCAATTGGATACTATGTTCCCTAAGGGACTAAATAAGGAATTTGATCTCATGCCCCTTATTTAATTATCAGTTATTAGAAAAATAGGTGTAAAATAAAATATGTTCCTCTTAAACTAGTGAGCTGTAGGTGATAAGGTAATGGGTGATAGAGTCCTTTTCAGGCAGTCTAGGGTTAAAGTATAAAATATAAATAAAAAGAGAGAAGCGCTCAACCTGGTAATGCCCTCTAGGCATACTGAACAATGGTTTTGGGGTGATCCCGGTGGAGCAGCGGCACTTCCATTTTAAAGCTCTCGGTCCCCAGATGCCACAGTCAAAAAATCAGCATGATTCGTTACTGGGGACCGGAGTTACAGTCCGTTGAAGTTATGGGGTTAGGGGTGTTCAAAACCCCCGGTTCCCTAAGGAGCTCCCCTCTGATAATTCCAACAGCTCTTGTCCTCCCTAGGGGCTACCAATCCCTAAAAGAGCAGAGTTCTGGAGCAAAGGGCTGCTGGAGCAACCAGGGGTAAAGTTAGCGGGTGTCCTGCTGTCCTGTGGCCGAACAGGAGTTCCAGGAGTCCGGCCAGCCTGAGAGGAGTTCGACGGGTGTCCGTTGTGAGGCGGCCAACCGGAAGTTCCAGGTCCGGAGCCTAGGAGGGTTTTCCTGGTCATACACCAGCTCTTCACAAAACAAGCAAACAAAAGCTTCCAGAGATTGTGGTTTCTCCGAGGAGCCCAAAACCACTGAGAAACAACAGGGATGAGGTTGTAGGGGGGGTTGGGGGTAGCCTTAGCTGTCTGGTATCCGTGACAAAGCTCTATTCAGAGCTTGATAGATAGGCCTCTCCATCTGAATCATGAAAGAAAAAAATGTGGGTTTAATATAAGCTTAATCAGGCTTGTTTAGCCACTTTTGTACAGTCAATACATCCTAGGACATTTGAAAAAATTTTTTTTTATAGAACCCTGCTTTCATAATTCATCTTCTGTTTCTGAGAAGTAATTAAAGTGTTATATTTCATTTTTTTTAAGAGTTTTGAGAGATTCCTCAACAGAACTTGGTGTATGTTGGAATTACAGGGAGACAAAGAAGAAATTCAAACAATTTAGAAGTTTTACCATACCATAAATGGCAAGACTTTGTTTTGTTTTAGGTTCTAAATCATCTTTTATTAAAGCACACAGATAGTATAAAACTTGTATATTGGATCTGAATGTTTGATAAACAACATCTTCTCTCATTTCATTTAGCATTGTTCTTTGTTGATATACTCTTGGTCTCATTGTTATATGTATTACATTTCTTTGAATTACAGGGACAGTCAAGTCCAAATAAAACTTTCATGATTTAAATAGGGCATGCAATTTTAAACATCTTCCCAATTTACTTTTATCACCAATTTTGCTTTGTTCTCTTGGTATTCTTAGTTGAAAGCTAAAACTAGGAGGTTCATATGCTAATTTCTTAGACCTTGAAGACTGCCTCTAATCTGAATACATTTTGACCACTAGAGGGCATTAGTTCACATGTTTCATATAGATAACATTGAGCTCATGCACGTAAAGTGACCTAGGAGTGATAACTGATTGGCTAAACTGTATGTCTGTCAAAAGAACTGAAATAAGGGGGCAGTCAGCAGAAGCTTAGATACAAGATAATAACAGAGGTAAAAAGTATATTAATATAACTGTTTTGGTTGTGCAAAACTGGGAAATGGGTAATAAAGGGATTATCTTTCTTTTTAAACAACAAAAATTCTGGTGTTGACTGTCCCTTTAATATTTCATTGTTTAAATATTCATTGCTTCTATTTCTAGTATGTCTTCTATTTTGTTGATTGTTATCATTATTGGTTCTTTGCAGCGCCTTTTTATTTATCTATAGTTATTTTGGGATAGATTACAAGTGGTGATGTATTTATTTTTTTCGCGATCACGAAAACTACACTGCAGTTAAGCTTTTTGCGCTAGTCAGTTTGTGTTCATATAAAAGTTCCAAAAAAATGTATTTTGCTCTAGGGGTAACCCGAATAGCGTGAAAAAACTAACAAGTTTTCACGTACGCGTGCATGTATTCTCCCATAGAAATCAATGGAGAAAAAAAACTAACACCCGAGATCGAGCAAACACCATTGCATTTTTACATTCCCCATAGAAGTCAAAGAAGAAAAAACACCCATAACGCAAACAACATAGCATATTCGCATTAGCAAATGTAAAATATTTACAGTAAATACATAGTTAAAATCTTTATTAAATATGAATATTGCATAAATATGTTTTTATCTTGTTTTCATATACTTAATGGCAAGTCTTTATTTTTGCCTGACAAGTTGGTGTTATATCTTTCACTTGGATGTTATAACTTGCATTGAGTAATTACAACAGGAAAAACAAAAACAGTGTCTTTCTTTATTTCAGGCTGCAAAGAAACAAAATTTGATTATTTTAAAGGGGGGTGATTATTTTCAATACCCACTGTATGTATATATATATATATATATATATATATATATATACATACAAATACATTTTTAGCAATGTATGTGTATGTATCTCTATGTTAAAGTACTTTGGTGGCACCCGAGATCTCATACCTTTGAGCCCTTATAACTTTTTAGAGCAATATTTTTTTTAAAATAATTTTTATTAGACAGTGTTAATATGAGTGTAACTGTACTTTGTAAAGTATTTTTCAAGTGATTTGTGCAACTTTTTTGTTTAGGAAAACAGTCAACCACAGCTCTGAGGTCACGGTAAGGATTGAAGCATAAATGGCGATCGCAATGAAAAAGGTTTGCAAAAACACGATATCGCTTGCGCAAAACCATGCGCCTCACTTGTAATCTAGCCCTTTATGTTTTAGTTCAGTTCAGTATACAAAAGTAGTACAGCCATGGTTAATCTGTAAATTAAAAAATAAAATTTTTTTTTTAAATAAATTGAATAACTTTTTTATATTTAACAATATATATTGTTTCTTTCCTTTTGTCTTGTGTATATTTGTTTTTGAGATTTTCTGAATTCAATTTTGTGTAATTCCTATAGTTATTTTTCCCTCCTTGTATTGTGGTGTGGGTTATATTGATGGATTTTAAAATGTGAAACGTCATATTTTATTAGTTGCACTTTATGCAATTCACAATGTCATTTGAAAATCCCACTTTCAGTAGCAAAAGCAAAAAAAGGTTACCTCTTTTATATATATATGGACCACACTCACAGACTGGACTGGTTACACATCCTAAGCCACAGCAAACTCCACAGCCCTGAACACTGACAGACAGCTGCAAAGTTCCCAGCAACCCCAGAGCAGCCTGGGTGACAGGTCCGCAGGGAAGCATTACAAACATTCGGCTAGATTACGTGTCTTGCGTTAGGGTTAAAAAGCAGCGTTGAGAGGTCCCAATGCTGCTTTTTAACGCCCACTGGTATTACGAGTCTTGCAGGTACACTTTTGTGGCCCGACTCGGAAATACCGCAAATCCACTTACGTAAATTGCGTATCCTATTTTTTCAATGGGACTTGCATAGCGCCGGTATTACGAGTCTGACAAAAAGTGAGCGGTACACCCTCTCCTGTCAAGACTCGTTCTGCATTTAAAAGTCAGTAGTTAAGAGTTTTACACTACAAAGCCATAGCATAAAACTGTTAACTAAAGTGCTAAAAAGTACACTAATACCCATAAACTACCTATTAACCCCTAAACCGAGGCCCTCCCACATTGCAAACACTATAATACATTTTTTAACCCCTAATCTGCCGAACCGGACATTGCCGCCACTATAATAAATATATTAACCCCTAAACCGCCGCACTCCCGCCTCGCAAACACTAGTTAAATATTATTAACCCCTAATCTGCCATCCCTAACATCGCCGCCACCTACCTACATTGATTAACCCCTAATCTGCCATCCCCAACGTCGCCGCCACTATATTAAAATTATTAACCCCTAAACCTAAGTCTAACCCTAACCCTAACACCCCCTAACTTAAATATAATTAAAAGAAATCTAAATAAAATTACTATCATTAACTAAATTATTCCTATTTAAAACTAAATACTTACCTATAAAATAAACCCTAAGCTAGCTACAATATAACTAATAGTTACATTGGAGCTAGCTTAGGGTTTATTTTTATATTACAGGCAACTTTGTATTTATTTTAACTAGGTACAATAGTTATTAAATAGTTATTAACTATTTAATAACTACCTAATTAAAATAAAGACAAATTTACCTGTAAAATAAATCCTAACCTAATTTACAATTACACCTAACACTACCCTACAATTAAATTAATTACCTAAATTAAATACAATTAATTACAATTAAATAAACCTATCTAAAGTACGAAAAAAAACTAACACTAAATTACAGAAAATAAAAAAATAATTACAAGATTTTTAAACTAATTACACCTACTCTAATTGCACCTACTCTAATCCCCCTAACAAAATAAAAAAGCCCCCCAAAATAAAAAAGCCCTACCCTACTCTAAATTACAAATAGCCCTTAAAAGGGCCTTTTGTGGGGCATTGCCCCAAAGTAATCAGCTCTTTTATCTGAAAAAAAAATTACAAATCCCCCCCAACATTAAAACCCACCACCCACACACCCAACCCTACTCTAAAACCCACCCATTCCCCCCTTAATAAACCCTAACACTAACCCCCTGAAGATCACCTTACAGGGAGACGTCTTCACCCAACCGGGCCCAAGTCCTCAACGAAGCCGGGGCAAAGTCTACATCCAACCGGGCAGAAGTGGTCCTCCAGACGGGCAGAAGTCTTCATCCAGACGGCATCTTCTATCTTCATCCAGCCGGCGCGGAGCGGGTCCATCTTCAAGATATCCGACGCAGAGCATCCTCTTCTTTCCACGGCCGACGACTGAATGAAGGTACCTTTAAATGACATATTCCAAGATGGCGTCCCTTAGATTCCGATTGGCTGATAGAATTCTATCAGCCAATCAGAATTAAGGTAGAAAAAATCCTATTGGCTGATGCAATCAGCCAGTAGGATTGAACTGGCATTCTATTGGCTGATTGAATCAGCCAATAGAATGCCAGCTCAATCCTATTGGCTGATTGTATCAGCCAATAGGATTGAACTTCAATCCTATTGGCTGATCCAATCAGCCAATAGGATTTTTTCTACCTTAATTCCGATTGGCTGATAGAATTCTATCAGCCAATCGGAATCTAAGGGACGCCATCTTGGATGACGTCATTTAAAGGAACCTTCATTCAGTCGTCGGCTGTGGAGATTCACAGCAATGTTTAAAAGCAAAACTGGGGGAAGTCAGTTACATTTGGCGCCAAATGATCAAGCCCAGGACCACGACAAGGCCTCCCCCTTCCTGGGACCCTAAATCAGCACAGACACAATGCATACTTCCAAACAAACCAACTGGGAACCTCCCAGGGTGACACATGCTTTTGTAACCTCCCCTATGTAAATACAAAACACAGGAATGAACCGCACTCACAGACTGGACTGGGTACACATCCTAAGCCACAGCAAACTCCACAGCCCTGAACACTGACAGACAGCTGCAAAGTTCCCAGCAACCCAGGCAGTTAACCCCAGAGCAGCCTGGGTGACAGGTCCACAGGAAAGCATTACAAACATTATCAACACAACACACAGAAAAACCCGGCACTCGTTAGTAGATTCACAGCAATGTTTAAAAGCAAAACTGGGGGAAGTCAGTTACATTTGGCACCAAAGGATCAAGCCCAGGACCACGACAAGGTCACCCCCTTCCTGGGACCCTAAACCAGCACCCACACAGTGTGAGGAGGCATTGGTAAAATCTGTGTCGTCTATTATTAGAGGCATAAACATTGACAAGGGTAACAGGTTTGTTGAATAATTGGCCGTGATTATCAGAATTCTCCCTTCTGTGTCTGTGACTTTATTTAGCAATTGGAAGTGAAGTTGTCTATGTATGAGAATGCCTGCTCCATTCTTTTTAATGCAGTGTGAATTAAAGTATCCTATCGGGAAGTCTCTGGATGTGGTTCTTTCTCGGCCAGGAAGTGTGTTTCTTGCAGGAAAACTATAGAGTCTCTGCATCTTGCTAGGCACCAAAGAACTCAGGAGTGTTTGGTGGGTGAGTTGAGTCCCTTTGTGTTTTGGGACACTATGTTAATCGTCGGGTTAGTCATAGCTGCGGTGTATGGCGTTGTGTCGCTAATGTTTTAAGAATCTTACCTGGTTGAGTCAGTAGCGGGACAGTCCCGAAGGACCCCCTACTGTAGAGGTCTGAGAAGCAGAATAGAAGTTGACAGACTGTAGTATGGAGGAATAGAGATGAGGTTCTTCCAGCCATATGCTAGTATAAGCGAGTACAAAGATGAAATAAACAATTAAATAACTGAACCAACAAACTTGACAATTTAACTTATAAGCAGGTAAATTTTTAGTATTAGGAACTTGATGTTCCAATAGACAGTCTATTATAGTGTCATTATTTATGGGCAAATTTATGTGGGGGGATAGGCAGTTCTTATTGCCAGTCTACTTTAAGTGGACTTTTGAGAGGTGTAAAAATTGAAAAGTGGGAAAATATGCCGTGACAAAATGGTATAAAATGTCCAGGGCAAGAGGTGATCTCACGTCTTGTAGGTAAGGCAGTCAATACTTATTATATCTTTGGAAGATGGAACAGCTTCATGGTGATTCTGGTGAGGATCCTGGTGTCACCATTGCAGAATTGGGGTATTCTTCTTTTTCTTTGCCACTGTAGACCACTCTGAGCACTGGGGGTTGGGTGCTGCTTTCTTTGGGAGATGGTTACTTTTTGGGTCATCTGAGAGCCTGGCTAAGAATGGTTGTGGGATCTCCAATTGTTTACAGATTTGTTCCAGATCTTCCAGATCTTTGTAAATTATGTTTTTTTCATCTTTAATTACTCTAATGCAGTTCTAGGGAACTCCCAGATCTCGTAAATGAAGTGTTAGGTAACGGGCTTCTTTCCTTTTTGCTAGGGTGATAGGGATGAGGTATGTGTATATCTGTTTTGAGTCTTCCCCAAAGATCACCAGTGACTTTTTCCTGGCAGCTTGAAGAATCTTTTCTTTGTCTGTAAATTTGTGACAGCATACAATTATATCTCTAGGTATGGTTTCGTCTCTTTAACTTCCAAGAAGGTATTTGAATAGGTTCTGTAGTTACGATTGTACAGATCATCTACTTGTAATTGTAGATGCACAATTATCTTCTTTTGGTTTTGTAAGGCCAGATTCATAGAGTCAGTGGTTGTAGATGTGTCCTCCACTTGTTCTTCTAGCTGTAGCACTCTGTTTCCCAGATCTGTGATGTCCCTTTTAACTTCAGCTAGGCCATCTTTAATTATTTTACTGTTCTGAGACATAAAAGAGGTGAAGTCTGCCTTTGTGGGTAATGAGTTGAGGTCTGTCCTAGTGATAGGTGTGTTATTACCACCATAGTCAGAAGCTTGATATTCTAGTTCCTCTGGTGTATCTGTGGGTGGTGGGTCTGCGTCACTTGCAATTTAAGTCTCAGAGGGCTTGAAAAATGCATTTAATTTCCCACCAGTTAGGCTGTAGCCCTTGGTAGATTTGCCAGGGCGGGATGGTCTTCTGGTTGCCATTCTTTGGACCCTAGTGGTGGGTGGATTAATTTTAAGAAAGTTCAGAGTAGGTATTGTCTCTAATACATTTTTTATACTGGTGTGGCCTGTTGTTATTTTCTGTGCAGTAAGCTGTTTTTATGCAGGACCCAGTTATTTTTATATGTGCCTCATGGCTTATTCTATCAGTTAAGGCTCAGTTCTTTTTCCTCAGGTATTAGTATTGAGGTTGTTCAGTAGCCTGATGTGATTACTGTATTTGCTTGTATTTACTTGGTATATGTAGTCCCTTGAGGTTGTGTTTGATACGCTGTGGGTGCTGCCTGTCTCACCTTTCTCAGCTTGTGTTGCTATGCCTCTCCATGTGGCTCTGATCACCTTGTGGCCCCTGCTAACAGCCACCGTATATATTCTCAAATGGCTACCTCAAGATCTTTTGTGGTGCCCAGCGGGAGTCCGGGAGCTTATAGTATCTCTCTGCTATGTGTCTGGTGATCTGAAGGGGATGCCGTGCCATGCATTCTTTGGTTGTGTGCAGGCCGCTATCTTATACTCTTGCCTGGTGGGTGAGTTCCGTTGTCTATGGTGGACTGAAGCCCCCTGGTGTGATCAGCAGTTGCTGGACATATAGATCACTCGTTTTTATAAAGGGTAACCTGGCTTTTCTTAGCCCCTTAGAGCAGCTTGTATTGGAGCTCTAGTGTTCTGCGGCCATACTTGACTGCAGCCAGCTCCGCCCCCCCCCAAGGTAATATCTTTTATGATATCTTTGTACATAGGAATGACGTTTGCATTGTATAGGTCTCTATACTGGCTAGTAAACTTTACCCCTAAGTACTTGAAGGTTTATTAGTCCAGGAGAATTCAAAGTTTGCTTCTATCAACTTTTAAGTGAGGGAGGGGAGAGCCAAAGGCAGAGACCCACATTTGTCTATATTTATTTTATAGCCTGAAATGCAGGAGGAGTCTTGGAGGATTTTTTATAGATTTGGAAGCGATATTAGCGGCTATGTCATAAATGAAAGGACTTTGTTTGTGAATAGTGTTATTTAGTATTCTGAATATTATACATTAAGATCTGATATATCTGGAGAATTCCTAATACAAAAGGGTCAATGTAGATGGGGTACAGTGGGCACCCCTGTCATGCACCATTCAATATTTTTATGGTTTCTGATTGGTGGCCTACCGTTCTAACTCTCATCGTCAGGGTTTTTGTATAGCCCTTTAATAACATCAACAAGGGCTCCTTTAACTAATTTTATCATGAACTGCATACATATATGCCCAGTCACCTCTGATTAAATGCCTTCTCTGCATCCAACGATAAAAACATTGAGTAAATCTACAATTGAGATTATACGTCTTACATTGTCTGGGGCCTCCCTATTTTTGACGAATCCCATCTGATCTGGGTGAATTATTGAAGGGAGAATATTTTTGAGACTTTGCTAAAATTACTGTTAATATTTTAATATCTTAGTTGATTGAAATTGGTCTATAACTCTGGTAGTATTTGGGATATTCCTCTATTTTAGCTTGGAGGAGATCTGTGACAATTCCCAACCCTGCACAATATGAGACTGTTTGCTAAAATTACTGTTAATATTTTAATATCTTAGTTGATTGAAATTGGTCTATAACTCTGGTAGTATTTGGGATATTCCTCTATTTTAGCTTGGAGGAGATCTGTGACAATTCCCAACCCTGCACAATATGATTGCACCCCACCAGGGGTACAAGAGTGGTTCTAAACAATTTATAGTATTCCCCTGGAATGCCATCTGGCCCAGATGTCTTACCAGGTTTTATGTCTTTTAATAGCCAAAAGTACTTCACTAGGTGAGACAATGGCATCTCCTCAAGAACAGCTTCAGTGATAGTTCACAAATTAGCCTCAGACAAAAAAGTTTTGCTAAGATTTGTTTTTAGTTAATTTATGGGTATTTTAATTAGGGTTAAAGTGAAGGTAAGGTTATGCTGTTATGAAGACAACCTAGCATTTATCAAGTTTTTTTTTGCTATTATCGATTTATTTCTACAAAGAAACTTTAGTTAAAATTTCCTACCGTTCGTCTCCCCACTCTTCCCAAACCATACTTCCGCCTTCCTAAAGTAACGACATCTTCAGCGGTCCCACCCTCTCTCCACCCCCCTAAAATGTGCGTTCACGAATCAAACTTCCAATGCGCATGCGCTATACGCCGAGGACTTTTTTCACTGCGCATGCGATAATCGCTGATCGTATATTATGCAGATGACGTCTAAATGGTTTCCAAGCTAGAATGAATGCGCATGCATGAAACGGGAGCGGGACTGGTTATCTAGGTTTAGAATAAGTAACTAGCGCATGCACAGATAAATATTGGGGTGGATGACGTAGATTAACGACAGTCTAACGGACAGAAAATCAATTGTCTTAAAAAAAAACGTGATCAAGGGAGAAAATATATATATATATATATATATATATATATATATATATATATACATATATACAGGTTGAATTTAGTAACGTTACGAAATAACTTTATAAAGGTAATAACTTTATTATTATTACAATATATAGAAAATGATGAATGAACCTTATATTTAATTGTCACACATAATGCTATACTTATATTATTTATTAAAAGTATATTGGAGTAATGATTAACCTTTTCACATGAATGCTATCTAAATGCTGTTAGCTCTTTACTACACTAGTGGCAGGTTTTGTAATGGTCTGTTGCAAACCCAAGCAGATAGATGTAGCCTTTTTGGCATTAAGGATCTTGATTGGATGCTGTTTTTGCAACAATCCCTGGAGGTAAAGGAGCTTTACATTTCACTGCTTTCATTATTCTAAGGGGTAGATTTATTAAATGCCGGGTGGAAATGGTCCACCCAACATCGCTAAATGCCGACAGCATACGCTGTGGGCATTTAACATTGCACAAGCACTTCTAGTGAAATGCTTGTGCAATGCCGGGATGATTGCAGTCCCGTGGTGAAAAGGTTAAGGAGTGGCGGTCTTACAACCACTGCTTCTTAACTTAAATTTCTGGCAAGCCGGAAACTTCAGGCGGAGACAGCAGCATCCACTGCTTGTTAAATTTAGCCCCAAGACTCAAAGATCCTACTCCTCAGTGTCTCAATAGTCAGACACCTCCATGTCCACAGAGAAGCCTGGTTCATTTTGGTCCAAACAGGCCAACCTCCTCCAAATCTGCATGAAGGAGTAATCCCCAATGCAGATGAATCTGGTAGGAGCAGATTTTAAATTTTAGGAGAAGTAATTTCATGACCCTACATGAATTCTCAGGGATACTGCGTAGACTTTTTTATATCATGTCTATCAGACCTAGAAGGTTTGGGAGCAATTGCACTGGTCTTTTTAGAGCAGTGCTTCCCAACTCCAGTCCTCAAGACCCTTAACAGGCCAGAAATTCATTATGAAAACATAAGTAGATGGAGTCCAGAGGCAAAAATTTAAAAAAATAACTTTTATTGGAGCCATTAAAAACAGACTGCTTGTAACATCCAAGCATGTCTTGCCAAATCAGCTGACGCGTTTTGGCTCTAGGCCATAGTCTTAGATTGATTTGTAACAGACTGCTTGTAACACCTTTAAAACCCTGACGGGAACATAATTGGATAAAAACATAAAGCATTACATGCACTTTAAGGTTATAGCTGTTAATTTAAAGGTACTGATATTTTACTATACACCTTTAATCAAGAACTGATATATTCTTATACCCCTGTAAACTTTGAGCTGTAATAGGGTTTCATACCTCTTGCTTCACCAATGTGTTTAACTCTAGTTATTACAGCTTGTAACACCTTTAAAACCATGACGGGAACATAATTGGATAAAAACATAATGACATCACTTGGACATTTACATTCTTAAAGCAGTACATGCACTTTAAGGTTATAGCTGTTAATTTAAAGGTACTGATATTTTACTATACACCTTTAATCAAGAACTGATATATTCTTATACCCCTGTAAACTTTGAGCTGTAATAGGGTTTCATACCTCTTGCTTCACCAATGTGTTTAACTCTAGTTATTACAGCTTTCTTTACTTATAAGGCTATAGATCTGTATAATTTCCCCTTAACTTAGTCAATAACATCTGCATTTTATTCAAGTTAGGGGGTAATTCCAAATAGAGGCCCTATGTATGATCACACTTAGTCAAATGAGCTTATTTACAATGTTAACACATCAATTTCAGAAATGTATTATATCTTAACTAGAGCACAGGTGAAATAATCAGCTGATGGGTGAGCTTATTATTGAATGTAATGAATATCTGGCCTGTTAAGGGTCCTGAGGACTGGGTTTAGGAAATATTGCTTTAGAGGAATAGAGTCAAGGATTCTATTCCGACCTTTTTATTGTTCCAAAGAAAGAAGGGACTTTTGAATCTCAAAACTTTCAAAATGGAAACAATTCAAACTATATTTCATTCAGTGCAGGAGGGTTAATTTATGTGTACCATAGACATAAAAGATGCCTATTTGCATATCACTATACACAGGGATCATACTAAATTCCTTAGATTTGTTTTTTTAAAAAGATTGTAACAATTTGTGGCACTTCCGTTTGGTCTGACAACGTCACTAAAAATATTCACAAAAGGTTTTAGCTCTTAAATTGGTAATGAGCACTCAGGGGATTAGAATAACTCTCTCCAGATGACACAGAAACATGCGAACAAAGTTTTTCAGTTCCTTCATATTTATAGTTGGAAAATCAACCTCCCAAAGAGCTCTCTAATTCCTCAAACCACAGATTCTTCCTGGGTTCCATCATTGCTTCAGTATCCATGAGACTGTCTCTCACAGATTAACACAGACTCACATTGCAGAAGACTTGTGCTCTTCTCCAAATTACTTTTGTTCCTACAGTCCTTCAATGCATGGAATAGTAAGTCTCATGGTAGCAGCTTCAGATGCTGTACCTTTTGCCAGATAGGTTCAACATCCTAACTGTAAAGAGCAGAGGAAATGAGAATACAGAGATCTGTCTCAGAAGATATTTTTAGACTTCAAGACAAGTCAATCCCTAACATTGGGGGCAAACTCACCAATCTCCTGTTCAGGGAGCCTCCTTTCTCTTTCCAATTTGGGTGGTGATCACCACAGATGTCCCCCTGTCAGGTTGGGGTGCAATCTGGCATTCACGGACAATGCACCTAGTTTGGTCTCCTTGGAAGTAGGGGTCACCAATCAACATCTTGAAAACCAGTGCAATCTTCTGGGCTCTCCAGAGTTGGCTCTTCGTAAGACAGGAGTCATTTCTGAGGTTTCAATAAGACAATGTCACTGCAGTGGCTTATATCAATCACTAAGGCTGTACTTGAAGCACCTTAGCAATGAAAGAGATATCTTGCATTCTGACGGGCAGAAAGCCATCATTTCATGATTTCTACAATCTACTTTCCAGGTGTGGACAACTGGCAAGAGGCTTTCTCAGTCGTAAATACCTTTACCCCAGCAAATGATCCCTGAATGAGGAGGTATTCATCCAGATTGTGAGTTGTTGGAGCAGGCCAGACATAGACCTCATGGCCTCATGCTTGAATCACAAGCTAAGAGCTAACACATTATTGTGCAAGATCTTAGTATACATAGGCAACTCTCATAAATACTCTAGTGATTCCCTGACTGTTAAATCTGATTTACATATTTCCTGCTTTTTGTGTTACTATCCAGGCTAATAGCCAGGATAAATAAAGAAAGGGCCTCTATAATACTGACATGGCCTTGTAGTACTTGGTAGTGGATCTAATACCAATGTCCTCCAGTGAGCCTTGGCATCTTCCTCTAAGGAAGGACTCTCAAGGTCCCTTCTTTCATCTCTAAATTTTATGTGTGTAAAGCTTAATTTTTTTCAAAGAGGTTTCTCTTATCAAGTGATTGAAACTTTGATTTAAAGGGACTTTGTACACTAGATTTTTCTTTGCATAAATGTTTTGTAGATGATACATTTATATAGCCCATCTGGGAGTCTTTTTGTAGCAATGTATAGTTTTGCTTATTTTTTAATAACATTGTGCTGATTTTCAGACTCCTAACCAACCCACAAAGTCAGATGTATGCATATGTTTACAGATTCCTGCTGGCTCCTATACAGGGAGTGCAGAATTATTAGGCAAGTTGTATTTTTGAGGATTAATTTTATTATTGAACAACAACCATGTTCTCAATGAACCCAAAAAACTCATTAATATCAAAGCTGAATAGTTTTGGAAGTAGTTTTTAGTTTGTTTTTAGTTATAGCTATTTTAGGGGGATATCTGTGTGTGCAGGTGACTATTACTGTGCATAATTATTAGGCAACTTAACAAAAAACAAATATATACCCATTTCAATTATTTATTTTTACCAGTGAAACCAATATAACATCTCAACATTCACAAATATACATTTCTGACATTCAAAAACAAAACAAAAACAAATCAGTGACCAATATAGCCACCTTTCTTTGCAAGGACACTCAAAAGCCTGCCATCCATGGATTCTGTCAGTGTTTTGATCTGTTCGCCATCAACATTGCGTGCATCAGCAACCACAGCCTCCCAGACACTGTTCAGAGAGGTGTACTGTTTTCCCTCCTTGTAAATCTCACATTTGATGATGGACCACAGGTTCTCAATGGGGTTCAGATCAGGTGAACAAGGAGTCCATGTCATTAGATTTTCTTCTTTTATACCCTTTCTTGCCAGCCACGCTGTGGAGTACTTGGACGCGTGTGATGGAGCATTGTCCTGCATGAAAATCATGTTTTTCTTGAAGGATGCAGACTTCTTCCTGTACCACTGCTTGAAGAAGGTGTCTTCCAGAAACTGGCAGTAGGACTGGGAGTTGAGCTTGACTCCATCCTCAACCCGAAAAGGCCCCACAAGCTCATCTTTGATGATACCAGCCCAAACCAGTACTCCACCTCCACCTTGCTGGCGTCTGAGTTGGACTGGAGCTCTCTGCCCTTTACCAATCCAGCCACGGGCCCATCCATCTGGCCCATCAAGACTCATTCTCATTTCATCAGTCCATAAAACCTTAGAAAAATCAGTCTTGAGATATTTCTTGGCCCAGTCTTGATGTTTCAGCTTGTGTGTCTTGTTCAGTGGTGGTTGTCTTTCAGCCTTTCTTACCTTGGCCATGTCTCTGAGTATTGCACACCTTGTGCTTTTGGGCACTCCAGTGATGTTGCAGCTCTGAAATATGGCCAAACTGGTGGCAAGTGGCATCTTGGCAGCTGCACGCTTGACTTTTCTCAGTTCATGGGCAGTTATTTTGCGCCTTGGTTTTTCCACACGCTTCTTGCAACCCTGTTGACTATTTTGAATGAAACGCTTGATTGTTTGATGATCACGCTTCAGAAGCTTTGCAATTTTAATAGTGCTGCATCCCTCTGCAAGATATCTCACTATTTTTGACTTTTCTGAGCCTGTCAAGTCCTTCTTTTGACCCATTTTGCCAAAGGAAAGGAAGTTGCCTAATAATTATGCACACCTGATATAGGGTGTTGATGTCATTAGACCACACCCCTTCTCATTACAGAGATGCACATCACCTAATATGCTTAATTGGTAGTAGGCTTTCGAGCCTATACAGCTTGGAGTAAGACAACATGCATAAAGAGGATGATGTGGTCAAAATACTCATTTGCCTAATAATTCTGCACTCCCTGTATATGCTATCTGTCTTTTCATTTGCATGGAAGGGGGAGGGGGGAGTTTCTGCTATTCTTGTTTTCCCAGCCCTTTCACTGTGTGTCCTAGCCTAACCTCATCAACAGTGCTAAACTGGGAGCTTCTAAGTAAGTTTTTATACTGGATTTTTAGATCAGTATCTGTGCATATTCTTCTTTATAGTAGTGTCTATTACATGCAGCTATATGACAATTTGTGTATGTTGTCCCTTTAAGCCCAAAATCCTGTTACCAGGCTCATTTATCACAAGGTGTAGAAATCTTTCCATCCTTTGTGTGAGACTACGCATTATTGTCGGAACTCTTTTCAAATTCCTTGTCTATTAGAATTTTTACAGGATGTGTTGGAAAAAGGTTTATCAGCCAGTTCCCTTAACTTCATTGCTACTAGGAATTTTACAGAAAAACTCACTTTGGAGGAGATTAGGAAAAGTATTGTGTGACGTAGAACCTACATCCTATTGGCACACAAGGTTAATTGCCAAATTTTGGCCTTGTCAGTCTTGTATCACAAAAAGATTTCTAGACTCCTTAACATATAAGCATTTGTTTAGGATTTGGTCAAGGTAGAACTGCTTAACAGACCACTCCATGGAACTTGAACTTGGCTTTGAGAGTTTTTCAGAGTCAGCATTTTAAACGTATGCTTCAGACATCCTCAAACTTGGCCCTCCAGGGGTTTTGGAACTACATTTGCCATGATATCAGCTGGCTGAGCATCATGGGAAATGTAGTTCCAAAACCTCTGGAGAGCCAAGTTTGAGAATGTCTGCTATACTTGATATTCAATTGTCATTTTTCTTTTGGCTATTTCCTATTCCAGAAGAGTGTCTGAACTTTCTGCACAATCCTTTGATTCCCCTTACCTGATTTTTCATCCATACAAGCCTGTTTTGAGAACCAGCTATTATTTTGTTCCTAAAGTGTTATCTTTAGATAAAATGAATCAGGAAATTATGGTACCATCTCTCTGTGTCCAGCTCCAAGGAATGATAAATAGAGATTATTTCACAACTTGGATTTGGTCAGGGCCATAAAGTTTTACCTTTATGCCACAAAATAATTTAGAAATTCTTCTTTCTTTATTCAATGAAGGATTTCTTTATTATTTATTCAATGAATGATTAATTGAACAAATGTGTAAGGCTGCTACTCTTTGCATGCATTTATCAAATGTTACCATTTTGTCACCTTTGCCTCTTCTGAGGCTACTTTAAGTAGGAAAGTTTTGCAGGCAATTGTACCTGTTTAGTGCCATACCTGCCTTCACATGAAATAAGCTCTTTGAGGCTACCCAAATGGTAAAGGTGAATAATATAGTCCTGGAACGTCTTGCAATATGTAAACAATTAGGCTTAGATTCGATTCTCAAAGTCTACAAACACAGCCTCAGACCATCATTGGTCTGAGGCTGTGTTTGTACACTTTGAGAATCAAATTGTTTGACCAAACGCAACTAAGAAAAGAGACACTCTTAGTATCTTAACATCAGAGATTGGTGTCAATCTGTCCTGCGTACGTTGTACTAAGAACAGAATTATATGTAAGAAATCTAATTCCATCTTGCCAGGTGAACTCCTAAACAGGTGGTATTTGGTGTGTAACGTTATCATGGAAATCGCTACTGAGAAATATCACTGGAGTAAGGAGGCTGCTTTTGCGGCTGCTCCCACCTTTGAGAGATAGAAGATTTGCAAAGAATCACGGACTACAGAGGTACTGTAAAGTATATTTTTCACACTAGCCACGGCAGGCTACCACCAAGCAGGAAGGCATTATTACACTTTGAGACCTACTTATCAAGCCGTCAACTATGCTTCATTTGACGGCACCAATGCGCTCACCTGACATCACCTAACATCGTGACCACGGACCTGAATACGCTCTCAATATTTATTAAAAAAGCTGTCAAAAAGCCACGCACCAAGTATGGGGCGATTAGCAGCGGACTGTTGTTAACTAAAAGTCATCGATCTCGCTGCTCTTCGGCTTTTTTACAGCTTTATTTGTATACTGTCACTAAACACCCACACTATACTAAACTGTTTAACCCCTATACCACCGCTCCTGGACCCCGCCGCAACTAAATAAAGTTATTAACCCCCATCCCGCTGCTCCCCGACACCGCTGCAACTCTAATAAACTTATTAACCCCTATCCCGCCGCTCCCGGACCCCGCCGCCACCTACATTATGTTCTTAACCCCTAATCTGCTGCCCCCTACACCGACGCCACCTGCATTATGTTATTAACCCCTAATTTGCTGCCCGCTACACTGCCGCCACCTACATTATGTTCTTAACCCCTATCCCGCCGCTCCCGGAGCCCACCGCAACTAAATAAAGCTATTAACCCCTAAACCTAACAACCCGCTAACTTTACATTTAATATTAACTTATCCCTATCTTATAATAAATTTAAACTTACCTTTAAAATTGAATTAAACTATATTAAACTAATAATTAATCTATCCTAACTGTTATACTAAATTAAATAAAACTATATTAAACTAATAATTAATCTATCCTAACTAGTATACTAAACATAAATTAATGACATTAAGCTACAAATTAAATTAACTATATTATATATTTAAACACCTAATCCTACTCAAATAATTTAAATCTACACTAAAAAATTACTGTTACAAAAAACTAACAACTAAGTTACAAAAAATAACAAAGACTATTACAAAAAAATAAACACGAAGTTACACAAAATAAAAAATAAATTATCAAAGCTTTAAACTAATTACACCTAATCTAAGAGCCCTATGAAAATAAAAAATCCCCCCAAAAATAAAAAAAACCCTAGCCTACAATAAACTAAAAATAGCCCTTAAAAGGTCCTTTTGCGGTGCATTGCCCCAAAGAAATCAGCTCTTTTACCTGTAAATAAAAAAATACAAATACCCCCCAACACTAAAACCCACCACCCACACAACCAACCCCCCAAATAAAAACCTATCTAAAAAACCTAAGCTCCCCATTGCCCTGAAAAGGGCATTTGGATGGGCATTGCCCTTAAAAGGGCATTTAGCTCTAATGCAGCCCAAACCCCTAATCTAAAAATAAAACCCACCCAATAAACACTTAAAAAAATCCTAACACTAACCCCTGAAGATCCACTTACAGTTTTGAAGATCCGACATCCATCCTCCAAGAAGCCAGCAAAAGTCTTCATCCAAGCGGCCGAAGTCTTCATCCAAGCGGCCAAAGTCTTCATCCAAGCCCGTAGAAGTCTTCACCCAGACGGCATCTTCTATCTTCATCCATCCGGCGTGGAGCGGGTCAATCTTCAAGACATCCGACGCGGAGCATCCTTTTCTTCTTCGACGAATAAAGGTTCCTTTAATTGACGTCATCCAAGATGGCGTCCCTTAGATTCTGATTGGCTGATAGAATTCTATCAGCCAATCGGAATTAAGGTTGAAAAAATCCTATTGGCTGATGCAATCAGCCAATAGGATTGAGCTCCAATCCTATTGGCTGATCCAATAGGATTGATCCAATCCAATTGAGATCGCATTCTATTGGCTGATTGGAATAGCCAATAGAATGTGAGCTCCAATAGGATTGATCCAATCCAATTGAGATCGCATTCTATTGGCTGATTGGAATAGCCAATAGAATGCGAGCTCCATCCTATTGGCTGATTGGATCAGCCAATAGGATGAAAGCTTAATTTTTTCAACCTTAATTCCGATTGGCTGAGCATTCTATCAACCAATCAGAATCTAAGGGACGCCATCTTGGATGACGTCATTAAAAGGAACCTTCATTCGTCGGGTAGTCGTCGGAAGAAGAGGATGCTCCACGTCGGATGTCTTGAAGATGGATCCGCTCCGCGCCGGATAGATAAAGATAGAAGATGCCGTCTGGGTGAAGACTTCTGTGGGCTTGGATGAGGACTTCTGCTGGCTTCTTGGAGGATGGATGTCGGATCTTCAAAACTGTAAGTGGATCTTCAGGGGGTAGTGTTAGGATTTTTTAAGGGTTTATTGGGTGGGTTTTATTTTTGGATTAAGGGTTTGGGCGGCAACAGAGCTATATGCCCTTTTAAGTGCAATGCCCATCCAAATGCCCTTTTTGAGGCAATGGGAAGCTTAGGTTTTTTTAGATTAGGTTTTTATTTGGGGGGGTTGGTTGTGTGGGTGGTGGGTTTTACTATTGGGGGGGTATTTATATTTTTTATTTACAGGTAAAAGAGCTGATTTATTTGGGGCAATGCCCTGAAAAAGGCCCTTTTAAGGGCTATTTGTAGTTTATTGTAGGCTAGGGTTTTTTTTATTTTGGGGGGGATTTTTGCTTTTCATAGGGCTCTTAGATTAGGTGCAATTAGGTTAAAGCTTTGATAAAAAAAAATTATGTAACTTAGTGTTTATTATTTTTGGAACTTAATCTTTGTTATTTTTTGTAACTTAGTTGTTAGTTTTTTGTAACAGTAATTTTTTAGTGTAGATTTAATTATTTGAGTAGGGTTAGGTGTTTAATTATATAATATAGTTAATTTAATTTGTAACTTAATGTAATTTAGTATAATAGTTAGGATAGATTAATTATTAGTTTAATATAGTTTAATGTAATTTAGTATAATAGTTAGGAGAGATTAATTATTAGTTTAATATAGTTTTATGTAATTTAGTATAACAGGATAGATTAATTATTAGTTTAATATAGTTTAATATAATTTAGTATAATAGGATAGATTAATTAATAGTTTAATATAGTTTAATGTAATTTAGTATAATAGTTAGGGTAGGTTAATTATTAGTTTAATATAGTGTAATATAGTTTAATTTAAATCTAAATGTAAGTTTAAATTTATTATAAGATAGGGATGAGTTAATATTTAATATAAAGTTAGCGGGTTGTTAGGTTTAGAGGTTAATAGTTTAATTTAGTTTACAGCGATTTGGGGGGCTGGCGGTTTAGGGGTTAATAGGTTTAGTAAGTGGTAGTGATGTGGGAGGCCAGGAGTTTAGGGGTTAATACATTTATTTAGTTGCGGTGTGCTCCTGCCGCTCCTGCAGGATAGGGGTTAATAACTTTATGTAGGTGGCGGCGTTGTCGGGACGGCAGATTAGGGGTTAATAACTTTTATTTAGGTGGCGGCGGTGTCGGGACAGCAGATTAGGGGTTAATAAGTATAATGTAGGTGGCAGTGGTGTCGGGACGGCAGATTAGGGGTTAATAAGTATAATGTAGGTGGCGGCGGTATAGGGGCGGCAGATTAGGGGTTAATAAGTATAATGTAGATGGCAGCGGTATAGGGGCGGCAGATTAGAGGTTAATAAGTATAATGTAGGTGGCGGCGGTATAGGGGACGGCAGATTAGGGGTGTTTAGACTTGGGGTTATGTTAGGGTGTTAAGTGTAAACATAAATGTTATTCTTCCATAGGAATCAATGGGATATCGGGCAACAGCGAACATAACCTTTCGCTCTTTTCATACTCCCATTGATTCCTATGGCATCCGCCACCTCCAGTGTGGCAGATTAAAACCAGGTACGCTGGGCCGGAATAGTGGCGAGCGTACCTGGTAGAAATTTGTTAACTAGCAAAATTAGTCAGATAGTGGCGAATTTGCATTCGGAACATCTGTAGTGACGTAAGCATCGATCTGTGTCGGACTGAGACCGGCGGATCGTATGTTACGTCACAGATTTCTACTTTTGCCGGTCTGTAGGATTTGATAAATGAGGCGAATCAAGCTCTCCACATTTACGCTGCAGAATTCCAGCATATTTGCGGTTGACGGCTTGATAAATAGGCCTCATATTGAAGATATAAAGTCAAGTACTGACTATACCTATATATGATCCATCTGCTTTATTAGGCCTATCACCAAACTAATAAGTAATATTTTGTCTGCAGTACACGGCTAAGTACATATAGGCCAAAAATGTACCTTCTAAGCCTAATTGTTTACATATTGGGAGATGTCCCAGGACTATATTATTCACCTTTACCATTTGGGTAGCCTCAAAGAGCTAATTTCATGTGTTTTTATATAAATGCTGGAAGTCTTTTATTGAAGATTTTTTTTTTTGCTTAACAGCTAATAGAATTATATACATCTGCAAATAGTTATTGCTGTTGTTCTTATTCTATAAGGAGTTTAACTATATATAGAAATATATTTCTTACAACTGTTTTTTATTTTTTACTTTTATTTTAATTAAATTGTAATTGTAAGTTAACATTTTGAGTGAAAGTGTTTAATTATTTGACTGGTTTGACTCCGCTTTTAGCGCCCATCTACACTTTGTTTGATTAACAAGTAGATCACACCAAATTTCCTTTCCTCACTTGTAGAACTTTTTTTTTTCCATAAGGAGACTGTAGACACATTTGCCACAGGGTAACTACCTTTAACACTTTTATCTTTTCTTAGCCTATCTGATGTGGATGGGCTTCTCACACACATGCTTTTCACTAACTTATCTTGTAAAACAAAAAGAAAATCCTGACAGTCCTGTTTTTTATAGGAAATTTTCCCTGTTGAGCAGCAGCAGAAGAATCTTTGAAAATCATTTTTAAGTAGAATATTAGGCAATTAGGGAACTTTTTTTTCTGTGTGTGACCATTATACCAAAAGTTTAGCTTATTTTTAGAGTGCAGAAGTGGAAATCGCTGTTCTCTTATCTAAATAACTCTCCAAAACTGATTAAAATCTGTTTCCTTATCAGATGTTTATTAAAACATGTCCTTTAGTTGTGTAATTTATTTAATACTTTAATCAAATGAACTATTAACCCTTTATTGGTTACCCTCACAATAATTATACACCACATGTTTGGAAAATTAGAGGGTCACTTTTATTTTAAGGGATAGTAAAGTCAAAATTAAACTTTAAAGATTAAGGGCCAGATTATGACTATAGCACACTCAGTTACGCGCAAGCGATAAGGGGTTTATCGTGGGTTTTTGCACTCATCCGGTTTACAGCTGGTATTACAAGTTGAAAGTAAATGCAATCGCTTGAGTGCAATTGTGATTTACGCTAGAATGATTACCGCTTCCTCAGAGTTCTGGCTAATTGTTTCGCAAAACAAAAAAGTGTCACAAAACACATAAGAAAAACATTACAAAGTACAGTTACACTCACAATAACACTATCTGATAAAAATTATTGAAAAATTAAAAATGCACACAAAAGTTATAACGGCTCAAAGATATGATATGTCAGGTGTATATATATATATATATATATATATATATATATATACAATGTCATGGATAGGATTGCACAATCATACCATCAGTAATGCCACGGTGCACTGCTAATATAATAACTAATTTCTCCAAGAAGCAGGCAGCTCACTGGTCTTTGCAATAAAAATACAAATTTATTTCTTCAGTTAAAAACAAACGTTTCGGCACTACATTGTGCCTTTGTCAATGTTACATAACAAGAATGTACAGAGACAGAGTGCAACTAAGCACCCGAAATCAGATAAAATACATTTAAAACAAACCCCTTAAATAGAGAAAATAACCACTTAAACTTTACCGCCATTCCTGTAGCACGCTCATTCGGTCTCAAAATTCTGACGTCACGCTGACACGTTAGCCGTGCCTAGCGTGATGACGCATAGCACGGCGTTGTCTTGACAACGTCAAAAGCATCACGTCGGCGTGCTAGCCGAATACCAGGAAATCACCAGGGCATATTCTGCGCATATTCAGAAAGCCATAGTTTCATGAAGCGCAGTGGTTGCTATGGGCAACCAGTGTAAGCAAGCAAACTGCTGTAACAAGAGCCGCTCCGGGTGTTTCTTAGTATGTGGCTTAGATGGAGGCAATTTAGATGTGTAAATAATCAGATGTGTAAACCCTATATCCACATAAATAAACTACTGAATGTGTGCTTAAATAGTGAACAAAGAGTGCATATTCAAATATACAACTCATATGTAAACTGTGTAGTAGGGTAAACACATCTTGAAAATAAATCACATCCGCAGAGATGATATAAAGTTGGACCAGTGTTACATGACAAATATATGTACAGCAGAAATTCATGATCACATTATTAACAAAGGACCTAACTAAATTAATTAGTAAAAATTAATGAAAAATAGTAAAAACTGATAGTCAGTCTTATGTATCCAACGAGCCTATAGGAGTATGGTAGTAATCCAAACAGTGGACACCCAAGGACCCTGAATGTCAAGTGGGCATAAGATCAGCCATTAATAGAAAGGGCTAAAGTCTAATGTGGTGTTAAGTCCTCTTGGGGCCATAGTTCCCAATTTGTATATCCACCTGCTCTCACATTGGAGTAATTTCTTTCCTCTATCACCACCCCTTGAATTGGGTGGGATATGGTCAATTAACATTGATCTGATACTCGACACCGGATGTTGAAAGTGTGCACAGTGGCGTGCCACCGGCTGGTCCGAATCACCATTCTTCAAAGCTTCACGAATGGCGTGGCGATGATTTGCCATCCTGTCACGGAAGGAAGTTATCGTTTTTCCTATGTACACATGTGAACACGGGCAGGTCAGCATGTAGATCACAAAGGTGCTGGTGCAACTAAGACGGTGGTTTATTTTAAACCGTTGGTTTTTATGGGGATGTTGAAAAGTGTCTCCCTTACACATACTGTTGCATGTGGTGCAACTCCCGCAGGGGAAGCAGCCCTTCTTTGAAGACTTGAGCCATGTTTCCTTTTTATAATGGTCCACAGGGTCTGATTTGACAAGTATATCCCTCAGATTCCTTGCCCTCCGGTAGACCAACCTTGGGGCAGTCATCTTCTGAAAGGGTAACGTGGGATCAGTACCCACTACCGGCCAATGGCGACATACAGCATTGGATAGACGTTCACATCCAGGTGTGAACGTAGTAATTAGATTCAGTTGTTCAGACATGTCCTTAATAGGAGCCCTAGTGTCTTGTGAGGTATCAGAACTCAACAGTTTCTCCTGTATTTTGCAGATGTCTGTCATGGGATAACCCCTTTTGTTTAATTTCACGCCCATTTCCTTTACTTGGGTCACTTGCGAGTGTGTCTCACTGTTATTTCTCAGTGTTCTAGTGAGTTGGGAGGTGAGAACACCCTTTTTCTGGTGTCCAGGGTGAAAACTACTGGCGTGCAGCAAAGAGTTGCGATCCGTGGGCTTGGTGTACAATTTAGTACCAAAACGCCAACCACCAGAGTCATTCACCTTGAACACATTGAGGTCCAGAAAATTAACACTATCAATGCTAGATTCAAGCTTAAATCGAATAGGGCTAGCCATGAGGTTCAAATGCGACACCCACTCACGCAAAGACAATCCATCACCCCTCCATATGAGGAAGACATCATCGATGTAACGGGTGTAAAAGTCACCTGTGGGTGTTCAAACGGTTTCATGAGCTCCTGCTCATACCATGCCATGTAGATGTTTGCGTAGGTGGGTGCCACATTCGACCCCATGGCTGTGCCTGCTACCTGCAGATAGTAGCAATCCTCAAATTTAAAATAGTTTTTTTCCAGACAGATAGTCAATAATTCACACATGAACTCATCTAAATTGCCTCCATCTAAGCCACATACTAAGAAACACCCGGAGTGGCTCTTGTTACAGCAGTTTGCTTGCTTACACTGGTTGCCCATAGCAACCACTGCGCTTCATGAAACTATGGCTTTCTGAATATGCGCAGAATATGCCCTGGTGATTTCCTGGTATTCGGCTAGCACGCCGACGTGATGCTTTTGACGTTGTCAAGACAACGCCGTGCTATGCGTCATCACGCTAGGCACGGCTAACGTGTCAGCGTGACGTCAGAATTTTGAGACCGAATGAGCGTGCTACAGGAATGGCGGTAAAGTTTAAGTGGTTATTTTCTCTATTTAAGGGGTTTGTTTTAAATGTATTTTATCTGATTTCGGGTGCTTAGTTGCACTCTGTCTCTGTACATTCTTGTTATGTAACATTGACAAAGGCACAATGTAGTGCTGAAACGTTTGTTTTTTAACTGAAGAAATAAATTTGTATTTTTATTGCAAAGACCAGTGAGCTGCCTGCTTCTTGGAGAAATTATATATATATATATATATATATATATATATATATATATATATATATATATATTGTATGTGTTTACAGATGTATTTATGTATTTATATGTGTATATAAATATATATGTACACACACATATATATATATGCATTGGAACTCTTTGCAGTCAAGAAGACGAAAACATGTAAAAGCATATTTATGCAATATTTATATTGTGTTATACTGTGTATTTACTGTAAATATTTCACATTCCAATGTTCTGCACATAGCAGAATATGTTCTGTGAATTTTTAAATAGATAATTCTATATGTATCTATATATATATTCTGTGTATGTATACCTATATATAGTAATGTATAAATATATGTATAGATATACTGTATATTGTACTAAAATACTAATATATATATATATATATA
Source organism: Bombina bombina (assembly GCF_027579735.1). NCBI lineage: Eukaryota > Metazoa > Chordata > Amphibia > Anura > Bombinatoridae > Bombina > Bombina bombina. The sequence continues at coordinate 814,665,486 of NC_069500.1, read as the reverse complement.
TATATATATATATATATATATATATATATATATATATATAAACTGTAGCAAAGAAGCACTCACTGAACGATTCCAACTGTGACAAAAGACTTTAATTCAAACGAGTGACGTTTCGGGACAATAACAGTCCCTTCCTCTGACAAGGAAGGGACTGTTATTGTCCCGAAACGTCACTCGTTTGAATTAAAGTCTTTTGTCACAGTTGGAATCGTTCAGTGAGTGCTTCTTTGCTACAGTTTATCTATTACCTCACAGCACCCTGACAAGTTGCATAAGTTGGTGAGAGTGCACTTACACCATCGCTTGAAATATATATATATAAAAATATGTATTTATGAATAAATAGAACATATTCTTCTATATAAAGAACATTGGAATGTGAAATATTCATATTTTCATGTCAGGTTAACGCACTTGAGAATATGCAATCGTGTTTGTGTGTAAGTTGGGTGTTTTTTTTTCCCTACATTAACGTCTATGGGTGAATACGTGAACGCAATATTCTAAGTTCGGCTTTTGCGCTCGTCGGGTTAGACAGAGAGTGAAAACAGTTTACTTTCAACTCATAATACGAGTGCAAACCTAGCTTACTTCTAGCGCAGTTAAGCCCTAAGGCAGAGAGTGCAATTTTTCAGAACTTTCCAATTTACTTCTATTATTTTATTTACTTTGCTCTCTTGGTGGTGTTTGATGAAAAGCATACCTATGTAGGCTCAGGAGCAGCATTGAACTACTGGGAGCTAGCTGCTGATTGAAGGCTACACATATATGCCCCTAGCCATTCAGTAGCGTACCTACTCAACATTACCCTACATTCCAATTCTACACATTCTGCACACACCTATGTGTAGACTGGCTGCTATAGACCCTGGTGCCACTGCACCTCCTGCACCAATGGTAGTTATGCCCCAGTTGCCATTGGCTCACCTGATGTACTCAGTAGTGTGCTGCTGCGTCTTCACCAAAGGATACCAAAAGAATTAAGCAAATTAGATAAAATAAGTAAATTGTAAAGTTGTTTAAAATGTTATGCTCTATCTGAATTGTGAAAAGAACATTTTGAGTAACTAATTCCTTAACCCCTTGAGTGCTAACGACGGCTCAGAGCCGTCGCTAGCACTCAACTACCTTTTTGGTGATCTGGGGGCTCCCACCCGCTCTTACCCCGGCGATCAGGCCTGCATAGTGACAGGCATCGCCGGGGCTTCCTGTTACGTGCGGTGACGTCATGCGTAATGACGTGATGACGTCACCGCGCAACTTTATTTAAAATTGACAATACAAAGTATAGGGAAAGGGGGCATGCTGCTTAGAAACCTGTATCTCAGGGATCTGAGCAGCTACAAGACCCACCATTGGAAAGGTAATTGCCTAATCTTTCCTAGGTATGAGTCTTGGGGATCGGGGGGGGGAGTCAAAACATTTTTTTTTTTTGTTAAAAATAGTAAAAATAAGAAAAATATTAAATCCAGCTTAGCACTCAAAGGGTTAAACAATAATCCACAATCTGAAAATTGTTGCTGTGGCTTTAACAAGTCATCACCACATAGTAATTTAAATCTGCATAAGTGATAATCCTGGCTAAATTGCAAACAAATCACACACTTGTCTGTCCTTCTGTTTCCACTTACAGGTTGTGTACCCCTAAGTCTCTGGACACCCCCTTGGTGGTTCATTTCCTTCTACACCACTGCTGGGTTATACCAGGAGGACATTACAGGTTGTGTCCCAGCAACAGTTTTTAGTTTTGACAATTCTATATTATCCTCCAGTTCATTCTGATCTAAGGGGCTTCCTACACATCCCCACATATTTACAAGTGCCTCTTAAGACCATCAAAAACCCTGTAATACTTTTTATCAAGCCAACAAAAACCCTGATATTCATTAGGATATATGTGCCTGCATTAGACAATCAGCACTGTACAGTCTCATTTTAAAACATTATTTAGTATTTATTTTATTTTCTCAAGTCAAAGAAAAAGGTTATAAATGTAATGAAGATTTAAGAGTATTTCTTTTGTGTGGGGAATTACTCATGTTTTATTGAAACCTACTGAGGATGGTAGAGATTCAAGAATGAGATATATACCCTAGGAAGGTATTATGCAAGTTTTATATTTTCATATAAAAGATTTTGTGAAAGCTTAAAAACTTTACTTCCTCCTTACAATGTGTTATACCGAATGTGGAAGTTTATTTTATCTAAAGAACACTACATATCTGATTAAAATGTGTTTTCTTATGAAAGGTTCATTGAAACACTCATAACCATAGCCAACTACAAAATTAGGGCTAGATTACGAGTGGAACACTAATTAACTCTCACACTTGTGCGCTAACTGCGCCCGACTTCGGCTTTTTGCAGGCAATGGATACCGCTAGAATTACAAACTGAAAGTAAAACGTTTTCACTCGTGCACTAACCCAACGTGTACAAAAAGCCAAAGTTACGATATCACTATCACGGTAATCTATTCTCCATAGACTTCAAATATTAATATTTCACATTCTAATGTTCTTCACATAGAAGAATATCTTCTATTTATTCATAAATACGTATTTCTACATACTGTATATCTGTTGGTTTTTCGGTAAAATATATATCTATAAAAATAAAAAGTAGTAAACACAATAGGTGATATTTTGTGATTCAAAAGTGGATAATTCAGGTAAAATAAAAAGTGAAAACCATAAATATGTAAATAATACTTATATAAGATATAGCAAATCTAATGTTGCAAGGGTTGGTTGGTAACCATCGCAGGGAGTAACCTCTAAGGGAAAAAGGAAGAAAAAGGAGTCTCTTAGTGTTATACTGATTAATTGATAAAATCATTAGATGAGAGCATTCAGAATACTCAAACTTTACAGAGCTTTAATGAAGCTCTGAGATATAAGTAGTAGAGATGTGTAGTATAGAAAATCCTCTGGCATACACAGGATCGATCTTCTAAAAAATCTCCAATTTATTAAAATGATTTGTAAAACAATTTTAAAACAATATAGGGAACAGCACAAATGAAAGAAACACAGATGTTCACAGTGAATTTCCAAATTAACTGTCCAGTCAGCTTCCCTTTCTAAGTGCCGGTCATGCGCCTTGTCCCTCTCTGTGACTTGCCCACAAAGTCTTCAATCTCCAAAGTACGTTTCACCACTATGAATGCAGCTTTTTCAAGGAGGATGATCCTGCTTGCCGGGGTTCAGATTTATAGTCCCTGTCTCCATCTGATGGGTCCTACATGTCATCACTCTGATGGGTACCAGTCTTTGTTAACCATTTCTTTGCTTTTTACATATTACATCAAGCTCTGTCAAACAAAGCAATATATTGGAGTATCATTGTTCATCATTTGATCGCATGAACAATCTTGTGATTTCAATGATGGGATTGGGTCAGGGGGCTCACAATAGGCATGCCATAAAAGAAAATGTTTAGGGTTACATGTAAAATTACTTAAAAGGACATAAAACCCAAAACTTTTCTTTCATTATTCAGACAGAGCATAACATTTTAAACAACTTTCCAATTTACTTCTATTATTTAATTTACTTCCTTCTCGTGTTATCCTTTGCTGAAAGGTTTATCTAAGTAAGCACATGAACAGCAAAGAACCTATGTTCTAGCTGCTGATTGGTGGCTGCATATATATACCGATTGTCATTGGCTCACCCATGCAGGGCCGCCATCAGGGGGTGACAGGGGTGACTCCTGTCAGGGGCCCAGTGGGCCAGGGGGGCCCCATGAGACAAGAACTAAAAAAAAAAAAAAAATTTTTTTTTTTTTTTTTTTTAATTTTGGCAGCCACCAGTGGGTACTACAGCAGAGTACTAATTGAGCATGGGAAATGTTTTTACAAGGAGTAAAGTATTAGCATTTGAGAGGATTTCTGAGTGTGCACTAAACCACTATGCACAGTGTGAGACAGACTTGGCACTTTGTACAGTGTGTGTCTGAGTCAGACAGCAGATCACTTTCATTTGCAGAGAGGGTAGGACTTATTTAGCAAATGTTTTTTATTTCTTTGTGCAATTTCGGATTGTAACTTCAGTGTGGTAGTAGTTGTATGGTGGGGCCAGAGGTCTATAAAAACACATTTTTTTCAGTAGCAGTGTATTTATGATTATTTGACAATGCTGTAGAAATTCTATATTTAAAACCATGCAGAAATGTTTCCTCCTCAATACACAAATGGTAGGTGCCCGTTTGGCAGATATGCATTTATATACATTATATATATTACATTCCAGTTTACTGCCACTTCATGCAAGGACTTTCCAGATGCAAGGAGGTATTTTATCTAAGATTTTTACATCTGTATAAAATGTTATATTCTCAGACTAAGATTGCTCAGTGTTTGAAATGAGACAGGTTAACTTAAAACTGTTCAGTTTACACTACAGTTGACTTAATTTTGAAATACATACCAACAAGCCTAAATCCTGCATTTAACCAGATCTAATGGTATGAGTACCACAGCTTATGGTTCCACCAAGACCATATAGAGTACAGCATTTTCAAAATCCATAAGTACAGCTGACAGATGGGAACATTTGTACACTATATTTGAAGTGGTGCTTTTGGTTGGGGAAAATGGGGAAAAAACAAACATGTGTCAACCTTTTAAAAGTACTTTTCTTCATCTAGCCATCTACCCAGATCATTAATGTACAATTTTGAATTCACAGAATTATTTTTGTTTGCACATTTACAAATATGATTCTTTAAAAAGTGATCTCTTAATTTCTGCATTTTTTTTTTATCATGCATGTCACACAACGTTGATTTAGGGGATGCAAGGTGCATCAATGTTTCCTCCTGTGAGTGTTTCTGTGGGTGTCTGTCTTTATGTCTTTGTGTTTTGGTTTGTGTCTCTGTGTGTATGTATTTTTTTTCTGTGGGTCTCTCTGTGAGGGTGGGTGTGCATGTCTTTGTGTATTTTCTCTGGATGCCTCTGTGAGGGTGGGTGTGTATGTCTGTGTTTACTGTGGATGTCTCTGTGAGGGTGTGTGTGTGTATGTATGTATGTCTGTGTTTTCTGTGGATGTCTCTGTGAGGGTGTGTGTTTTCTGTGGGTGTCTCTGTGAGGGTGTGTGTATGTCTTTGTGTGTTTTCTCTGGATATCTCAGTGAGGGTGTGTGTATGTATGTCTTTCTGTGTTTTATGTGGTTGTCTCTCTGTGTGTGTATGTCTTTGTGTGTTTTCTGTGAGTTTCTCTGTGTGTGTGTGTGTGTGTCTTTGTGTGTTTTCTGAGGCTGTCTCTGTCGGTGTTTCCTTGGGTGTATGTGCAAGTTTGAGTTTGTGTGTGTGTCCATTGTCTGTTCCTTTTTAGTACATTTTGACCTTACTACTGATTATTCACATCTTTCTACAGACTTTGAGACTAATAAGACCTTTCCGGAAGTCACCAATCCATCATTAAACCTTTAAATTATTGTTTAGGCAGTTCAGGGCCCTTCCTTTCAGCCACTGCATGCTGTTGTCATCATTTAGTTGGCATCTTCCTTTACAAAAAGATAATCAGAAATCCATATTTTGTTTTCTAAATCTCCTTTTTTGTTTTACAAAACTTTAGTCTACCTCATTACTTGTCAGGTCAATGTAAACAAGTGCTGAGTGTCTGTTTGGGTGTCTGTGTCTGAGTGTGTTTCTTTGCGTGTCTGCTAGAGAGTCTATATGTGAATCCTTATGTGTGAGTGTGTGTGTGTTTCAGTGTATGAGTGTGTCTGTGTGTTTGTATATTACTACCTTTACAACATTTCCAAGTTTAAATAGACACTTAAGAATAAATTGCATATACGTTTTAGTAACTTTGTCAAAAATTGCATATGTCAAGGGGGGGGGGGGGGGCCCTGATCAATGGTTAAGTCAGGGGCCCCAAAATTCCTAGTGGCGGCCCTGCACCCATGTGTTCAGTTAGAAACCAGTAGTACATTGCTGCTCCTTCAACAAATGATACCAAGAGAATGAAACAAATTAGATAATAGAAATAAACTAGAAAGTTGTTTAAAATTGTACTCTTTATCCGAATCATGAAAGAAAATGTTTGGGTTTCATGTCATTTTATGTAAAGGCTGGCTGATGTGGCACCCACTAAAAGCTCCTAGATTTTGGACTTCAATTTGTTAGTATAAGGGTTGCTAAGACTCCCGAGTGGCTTAAAGTACTAGTTTAACTGGGAGCAAAAAAACATCTATTTTTGTATCCAAAGTAAAAGGTAGCGAGAAAATGTATAGCAACTTTTCTTGTTTTATTATTTTTATTTAATTTTAAATTGAATAATAGAATCAGCGATGTACAACCATAAATGGATAAATCTAATCTAATCAAAAGGCAGAGGATAACGACAGGCAAGAGTATTTACCAGTACAGCAAATAAGCACTATATTTGTCATGTAAACATTCCGCAGATGCCATTGAGAACCAAGTGTCCCTTTAATTTCAAAAGGATAGAAAAAGACAATGAAGTAAAGATGGGAGTACAGTGTGATATATGAGGGAAGGGATAAGGTGAGGGGAAGAATAGGGGACAAGGGGGTTCGAAGACCAAATAAATTGTTATGTGATCTGATACAGCGGTAAATATAATACACCTAACTTTTGTATTGATGACATAGGGAGTCCTAATGTTGTAGATATTACTCCCTAATACATTTTCACTAAGAAGAAGCGCTTGCTTGTTTCTTTTATAAAAGCCATAACCATCCAGGTATAAAAGTTCAGTCTTGCGGGAAGTCCACATATCAGTTGTGGAAACTGTGGCAGACTTCTAATGTAGCGCAATTAATGAATGCACACTGTTTAGGGCAATTTGTAATAAAGTAAAATGTATTTGCATTAACATAATGAGGCCCATTTATCAAGCTCCGTATAGAGCTTGTGGGCCCGTGTTTCTAGCGAGTCTTCAGACTCGCCAGATACAGCAGTTATGAAGCAGCGGTCTAAAGACCGCTGCTCCATAACCCTGTCCACCTGCTCTGACAGGTTTAGCCACAATTCAACCCGATCGAGTACGATCGGGTTGATTGCCCCCCTCCCTGCTGGCGGACGATTGGTGCGAGTCTGCAGGGGGCAGCGTTGCACCAGCAGCTCTTGTGAGCTGCTGGTGCAATGCTGAATACGGAGAGCGTATCAGCTAGCTGCCAGTATTGCAATGATGTTCCTTCAGCAAAGGATAACAAGAGAATTAATCATATTTGATAATATAAGTTAATTTAAAAGTTGTTTAAAATGGTATGTTCTATCCAAATCATGAAAGAAAATTGTGAGGTTTCCTATCCCTTTAAGAAAGCAATATGTTTTTGGCCATGCCTGATTTGAATGTATCTTATTTTTTTAACTGGAGGTTACATGTTTTGTTTACCAGCTACAGCATATAGACACAATTAAATGGTTTATTAGACCTTCTTCACTTTGTTGTAAGCGCACTCTAGTAAAACATTGAAGAATGGCCTCTCTCTAAAATCTACTACATGAGAACAATTTCTGCCTTCCTCTCACAGAGATATTTTAACTTTCCGTTACATCTGTAATCATTCCAGTTTCTATTGGCAGGTGCTTCACAATTTGTAAGCAGTAGTGATACACAGTTTTCCAAACCATCATAATTATCTGGCTGCCGTATTCCCCAAAACCTAGGAAACAAAAAACACAGTAAGAATTTAATGTATTGCAATGTATTGCACTAGATCATAATCCAACCATTAAAATGACTTATGTTTTGTAAAGACTCAGCAATCAAATGTTAAAACTAATCTGCAGTTACCCTGGCAACCCCAAATCAGTCACAGAACATTTTTATAACCTATTGAAAAAAAACACCAACTTGTCATAATGACCAATGTGTCCATATATAGATTTCCTGCAATAATTTTTTTATTAGTACCTTTCAGTTATTTAATAATGTAAAAATATTATGTTAATTATATTGGGATTGGTTGTGGAGAAGTGAAGCGTAATTTTGTGCAAGATTCATAGCATAATTACAGTTCAGAGAAATTGATACCACATATATACCGTGAGCATTTGTGCTCTCGTATTACAAGTTGCAAGTTTTTGTGGTCAAGAGCAAAAATATTTTGTGTGCAAATTATCATGGTAGCAAGAAAAATGTGCATCCCATTGATAAGTAACCATTAACATACCAGTTTTACGTTAAACAAGTACAAATCTAATGCAATCAAATAAAAAAAATAGTTCACTTTTTCACAAACTTTAGATTTCTCACTGAAATTATTTACAAACAGCTTGTGCAATTATGGCAGAAATGGTTGTAAATGCTTCTCTGGGATCCCCTTTGTACAGAAATAGCAGACACATGGCTTTGGCATTATTTTTTGGTAATTAGAAGGCCGCTAAATTCCGCTGCGTACCACACTTGTATTATGCCCAGCGGTTAAGGGGTTAATTAGGTAGCTTGTAGGGAGCTTGTATGGTTAATTTTAGCTTTAGTGTAGAGATCAGCCTCCCACCTGACATATCCCACCCCCTGATCCCTCCTTGACCGCCCTCAAACAGCTCTCTTCCCTCTCCCACCTCACAATTGTCACCGCCATCTTAAGTCCTTGCACATATGCCCTAGAGAGATGCAACTGCACCTCACTGACAAGGCCCAAGGGAGGCTGAAACGTACGTCTGGGGTTTGTTGTTTTCTCTTGTTCAGAGAAGAATTGCCTGGTATTTCAGAGCTGGACTGTCATTGGGCAGGGTCAGACTGATATGCTACAGGATATTTTTTCTCTGTGAAAGGCATAATGTGCTAAAAGAGACTGCATCCTGAGTAAAAAGGGGAAACCAGACGTGGACTCCTTGCACACATGCCCTAGAGAGATGCAACTGCACCTTACTGACGAGGCCCAAGGGAGGCTGAAACGTACGTCTGGGGTTTGTTGGAGATCTTTTTCAGAGAAGAATTGCCTAGTATTTCGGCGCTGGACTGTCATTGGGCAGGGTCAGACTGATATGCTACAGGATATTTTTTTCTCTGTGAAAGTCATAATGTGCTAAAAGAGACTGCATCCTGAGTGGCACTGGCCTTGTGGACAAGCACAGAAGTTTTTCTAGCTTTTGTTCTGTCTCAGTTGAGTGCGTCTCTCTATTTTCTTGTTTTTTGAGTTGTAGTCACCCAAAGCACACAGTTTTAGTTCCCCATTTCCCTAGGGTCACAAAAACTAAGGCAAACATTGTTAGTTCTGCTTTTACTGGGGGCCCCAAAAACTAGTGTGGACCAATACGCTCGCCTAACAGTGCGAGCAGACCTGAATACGCTCTCCATATTTTTAAAAAAAGCCGGCAAAAAGCCACACACCAAGTACGGAGCGATGAGCATCGGACTGTTGTTAACTAACAGTCATCGATCTCACATCTATTCGGCTTTTTGCCAACTTTATTTATACCCTGTCACTAAACACCGCCACTATACTAAAATGTTTAACCCCTATCCCACTGCTCCCCGACACCGCCGCAACTGTAATAAAGTTATTAACCCCTATCTCGCCGTTCCCGGACCCCGCCACATCTGTAATAATCGGCTAGATTACAAGTTTTGTGGTAAGAGCGGCTCGGTGCTAACTTGCAAATTATTGCCACCGCTCACCTCCCTATAGCACTGCTATTACTGGTTTGCAAAAACCCGGCGTTAGCAAGCAATAAGTGAGCAATGAGCAAAATTGAGCTCCATACCGCACTCAAATACCAGCGCTGCTTGAGCTGGTTTTACGTGCTCGTGCACGATTTCCCCATAGACATCAATGGGGAGAGCCGGCTAAAAAAAAGCCTAACACCTGCAATAAAGGAGCGTAAAGCTCTGTAACGCAGCCCCATTAATTCCTATGGGGAAAGAAAATGTATGTTTACACCTAACACCCTAACATAAACCCTGAGTCTAAACACCCCTAATCTGCCACCCCCGACATCGCTGACACCTACATTACACTTATTAACCACTAATCTGCTGCCCCCGACACCGCCGCCACCTACATTACACTTATTAACCCCTAATCTGCCGCACCCATGTTGCTGTCACCCACCTACACTTATTAACCCCTAATCTGCTGCCCCCAATGTTGCCGCCACCCACCTACACTTATTAACCCCTAATCTGCTGCCCCCAATGTCGCCGCCACCTACATAAATTTAATAACCCCTAATCTGCCGCACCCAACGTCACTGCCACTATACTAAATTTATAAACCCCTAAACCTAACCCTAAGTCTAACCCTAACCCTAACACCCACTAACTTTAATATAATTAAAATAAATCTAAATAAAAATTACTATCATTAACTAAATAATTCCTATTTAAAACTAAATACCTGTAAAATAAACCCTAAGCTAGCTACAATATAACTAATAGTTACATTGTATCTGTCTTAGGTTTTATTTTTATTTCACAGGGAAGTTTTTATTTTAACTAGGGAGAATAGTTACTAAATAGTTATTAACTATTTACGAACTACCTAGTTAAAATAAATACAAATTTACCTGTAAAATAAAACCTAACCTGAGTTACACTAACACCTAACCTTACACTACAATTAAATAAATTACATTAATTAAATACAATGAACTAAATTACAAAAAAAACAAACACTAAATTACACAAAATAAAAAATTAATTATCAAATATTTAAACTAATTACACCTGATCTAATATCCCTATCAAAATAAAAAAGCCCCCACAAAAGTCCTCATCGAAGACGGCAGAAGTCTTCATCCAGACGGCATCTTCTATCTTCATCCATCCGGTGCAGAGCGGCTCCATCTTCAAGAAATCCCGCGCGGAGCATCCTCTTCAATCGACGGCTCTTCCAGAACAAAGGATCCTTTAAGGGACATCATCCAAGATGGCGTCCCTTGAATTCCGAATGGCTGATAGAATTCTATCAGCCAATCGGAATTAAATGGTAAAAAATCCTATTGGCTGATGCAATCAGTCAATAGGATTGAGCTTGCATTCTATTGGCTGATTTTTTACCCTTTAATTCTGATTGGCTGATAGAATTCAAGAATTCAAGGGACACCATCATGGATGACGTCCCTTAAAGGAACCTTCATTCTGGAAGAGTCGTCGATTGAAGAGGATGCTCCGCGCCGGATGTCTTGAAGATGGAGCCGCCCGCGCCGGATGGATGAAGATAGAAGATGCCGTCTGGATGAAGACTTCTGCCGGCTTGGATGAAGACTTCGGCCTGCTTAGATGAAGACTTCTGCCGGCTTCGATGAGGACTTCTGCCGCTTCATTGAGGATGGATGTCGGGTCTTCAAAAACTGTAAGTGGATCTTCGGGGGTTAGTGTTAGGTTTTTTTAAGGGTTTATTGTGTGGGTTTTAATTTAGGGTTTGGGCGGAAAAAGAGCTAAATGCCCTTTTAAGGGCAATGCCCATACAAATGCCATTTTCAGGGCAATGGGGAGCTTAGGTTTTTTAGATAGGATTTTATTTGGGGGGGTTGGTTGTGTGGGTGGTGGGTTTTACTGTTGGGGGTTGTTTGTATTATTTTTTACAGGTAAAAGAGCTGATTTCTTTGGGGCAATGCCCCGCAAAAGGTCCTTTAAAGGGCCATTGGTAGTTTATTGTAGGCTAGAGGTTTTTTATTTTGGGGGGCTTTTTTATTTGGATAGGGCTATTAGATTAGGAGTAATTAGCTTAAATATTTGATCATTTCTTTTTATTTTGTGTAATTTAGTTTTTTTTTTTATTTAGTATTTAATTCATGTAATTTATTTAATTGTAGTGTAAGGTTAGGTGTTAGTGTAAGACAGGTTAGGTATTATTTTACAGGTAAATTTGTATTTATTTTAGCTAGGTAGCTAGTAACTATTTACTAACTAGTCTACCTAGTTAAAATAAATACAAACTTACCTGTAAAATAAAAGTAAAACCTAAGATAGATACAATATAACTATTAGTTATATTGTAGCTAGCTTAGGGTTTATTTTATAGGTAAGTATTTAGTTAATGTAGGTTGCGGCGATGTTAGGGACAGCAGATTAGGGGTTAATAATATTTAATTTGTGTTTGCGATGCGGGAGTATGGCGGTTTAGGGGCTAATATTTTTATTATAGTGCCAGCGATGCCTGGAGCGGCAGATTAGGGGTTAATAATTTTATTTTAGTGTTTGTGATGCAGGAGGGCCTCGGTTTAGGGGTTAATAGGTAGTTTATGGGTGTTAGTGTACTTTGTAGCACTTTAGTTATGAGTTTTATGTTACGGCGTTGTAGCATAAAACCCATAACTACTGACTTTCAGTTTACAGTATGGATCTTGACGGTATAGGCTGTACCGCTCACTTTTTGGCCTCCCAGGCAAACTCGTAATACCGACGCTATGGAAGTCCCATTGAAAAAGGATTTTTGGAAGTTGCGGTAGTTACGTTGTGTTATGGCCAAAAAAGTGTGCAGTGCAGCTAGACCTGCAAGACTCATAATACCAGCGGTTGTGAAAAAGAGCCATAACAATGCTTTTTCACTCATACCGCAAAACTTGTAATCTAGCTGAAAGTTATTAACCCCTATCCCGCGGCTCCAGGACCCCGCCGCCACTAAATAAACGTATTAACCCCTAAACATCTGGCCTCCCACATCACTAACATTAACTAAACCTATTAACCCCTAAACCGCCAGCCCCCCACATCACCATAAACTAAATTAAGCTATTAACCCCTAAACCTAACAACCCGCTAACTTTATATTAAAATTACCACATCCCTATCTTAAGATAAATTTAAATTTACCTTTAGAATTAAAATAAACTATTTTTAAACTATTAATTAACCTACCGTAACTATTATACTACAATTACATTAAGCTAGCAATTGAATTAACAATTTTACATATTAAAAAACCTAACCCTACTCAAATTATTTAAATCTACTATTAAAAATTACTAAATTACAAAAAAAATAAACACTAAGTTACAAAAAATAAAAAACACTAAATTACGGAAAAAAAACCTACAAAGTATCAAAAATAAAAATTAATTACTCCTAATTTAATAGCCCTATCAAAATAAAAAAGCCCCCCCAAAATAAAATTGGAACAGCCAATAGGATGAGAGCTGCTCAAATCCTATTGGCTGATTGCAACAGCCAATAGGATTTTAGCAGCTCTAATCCTATTGGCTGATTGGAACCTTCCAGCCAATAGGAATGCAAGGGATGCCTTCTTGGATGACGTCACTTGCATTCAAGTTCCAGTTTACGGCGGTGATCGTATTGAAGAGGAGCTCAGCGCCGGATGTCTTCAGGATAGACCCGCTTCACGCCGGATGGATGAAGATAGAAGAGGCCACATGGATGAGGACTTCGCCGGATGGATGAAGATGGAAGAGGCCGCCCGGATGAAGGGTTCTTGCCGGCTGGATGGATCCTTCAAGCGGAACTTCAAAAACTGTTTAGTGTTAGGTTTATTTGTTTTTTTTGGGTGGGTTTTATTTTTAGAGTAGGGTCTGTGCAGGTTTAAGAGCTAAATGACCTTTTAAGGGCAATGCCCATACAAATGCCATTTTCAGGGCAATGGGGAAGTTTTTTAGATAGGCTTTTTATTTGGGGGGGTTGGTTGGTTGGGTGGTGGGTTTTACTGTTGGGGGGTGTTTGTATTTTTTTTTTACAGGTAAAAGAGCTGATTTCTTTGGGGCAATGCCCTGCAAAAGGCCATTGGTAGTTTTTTGTAGGCTAGGGTTTTTTTTATTTTGGGGGGGGCTTTTTTATTTGGATAGGGCTATTAGATTAGGTGTAATTCGTTTTTATTTTTAATGCTGTGTTTTTTTTATTTTTTGTAACTTAGCGTTTATTTTTTTTTGTAATTTAGTAATTTTTAATAGTATATTTAAATAATGTGAGTAGGGTTAGGGTTTTTTAATATGTAATATAGTTAATGTAATTGCTAGTTTAATGTAATTTTAGTATAATAGTTAGGGTAGGTAAATTAATAGTTTAGAACTGGAAGCGGTTAGGCAGGTACTGCTCCAAACATCTTTGTAAAAGAACACACTTTATTCGAAATCTTTAAAAGAATTTAACAGACATGGCAGCTAGAGAGCAGACTATTAATAGTTTAATATAGTTTATTTTAATTCTAGAGGTAAGTTTAAATTTATTATAAGATAGTGATGTTGTAATTTTAATGTAAAGTTAATAGCTTTATTTAGTTGCGGCGGGGTCCGAGAGCAGTGGGATAGGGGTTAATACATTTATTTAGTGGGGGGCAGGGTCCGGGAGCCGCGGAAAAGGGGTTAATACATTTTATTTATGTTGCGGCGATGTCGGGGGGGCAGATTAGGGGTGTTTAGACTAGGGCTTATGTTAGGGTGTTAGGTGTAAACGTTACTGGTTTTCTACCATAGAAATCAATGGTATATCTGGCAGCATCGAACATGAACTTTCGCTGCTTTCAGACTCCCATTGATTCCTATGGTATCTGCGGCCTCCAGGGTGGCGGATTGAAAACCAGGTACGCTAGGGCCGGAATAGCCGCGTTAACTATTTGATAACTTTGAAAAAGTGTTAAATAGTGCCGAATGTGTATTCGGAACATCTGTAATGATGTAAGTATCGATCTGTGTCGGATTGAGACCGGCGGATCATATGTTACGTCACAGATTTCAACTTTTGCCAGTCTGTAGAGTTTGATAATTAGGTCGAATCAAGCTCGTCACAATTACGCTGCAGAATTCCGGGCGTATTTACGGTTGAAGACTTGATAAATATCCCCCTTAAAGTGAAAGTCAACCCTAGCATTTCACAAATGCTAGGATTGGCTATTGAGATAAAGGGGACTTTCATTCAGGAAGTATAAAATACTTCATGCAGAAAGCTCCTTTATTTGCTTCAAGCGAACGTCGCTCTGAGCTGCTATGGCAGCCCACAGCAAATCGCTATTTTGCCAAAAGGTGATGTTTTTACCTCTTAGCAAATATCATGCAGTAAACTCGGCTCCCAAGGGTGCCAAACCGGATTTACCGCAACGCTATTTGCTAAGAGGTGAAAATGTCACCTCTCAAGCAAAACAGCGTTCTGCTGTGGGCTGCCCTAGCAGCTCAGAGCGGTGATCGCTTGAAACTAATAAAGGAGTTTTCTGCATGAGGTATTTTATACTTCATGAATGAAAGTCCCCTTTATTTGTTTCAATAGTCAATCCTGGAGGGGGGCGTGTCTAGGCGGTGGCCATGAATGGTCGCAATTTCAGGAGCTCCTGACATCAGATAGATAACCCGCCAATTATCTATTAAACACCAGACCATCTTGTCATAAAATTATTATATATCTCTGCTGGGGGATCTGAAGATCTTGCTGACACCCTGCTTTGTGTTTTTATGACTGCGGTCTCCTGAACTGGACCACTGAGGCCCTTGTGGCGGACTTACTCTGGATCTCAGCACCCCCCCCCCCCCCACCAAACCGCTGGGAACTACAGTCGTGAGTAGACTGTTCTCTACATAACTACACTGATATACCGCAATCCATAAACTTATTAGTCATGGGGGAACTCTGTTCTGCCATTCAAGCACTTCTAGAAGACTTTGAGCTCAAATTTTGTGAGAAGATGGCGGACTTGCTTCCATCACTACAGTCTGAAGATATACTGTACAGACAGATAGACCTTCATTGGGATGTGCAACCAATGAAGCAAACACAGGCTCCAACAAAAACATGTGGCGAACGGCTTCCTAGCTACCTACCTCTCAGACACGGCACAGAAGGACTGCGCAGAAAACATGATACAGCTGTTATCCACACATCTACATAGATGCCATGACACAAGGGACACAAAATTTGAACAGACCGGACCACTAAAATAAGAGCCAAGTGTTCCTTATGGCTTACTATATGGACTGCAACAGGGGGAGTTTCGGAACCTCAGTGCGAAGTTGGTTTCACAGCCTCATAGGTCTTATGGAGGATTATCCTCGCGAAAAAATCTGCATCCAAGGCGCTGAACGTACGGCACTTCTCCTAAAGCCGGACACCTTCAATATAACTATCAGAGTATACTGTATACTGACATCAGGAAGGGTGTTGGATAGGTGTTAGGTATATTCCCTTACTTACTCCCCAGGCTCACCCCAGCAAGTAGGGGACTAGTAGAATATTCCAACCTAGAGTGACATTTATGAGGGTCTCTAACCGGATGTCATACTGTCAGTAATATTGCACCTTTAATTTGTTTGGCTTACAAGACAGCTAGTGCTGAGGTATATATCGTCATGTATTATGTGCCTGTTGTTAGTAATCCAATCTTGGTTTGTATAAGGGAATGATTGTTTTCTGGGGTAAATGTTTTGTTCTATTTATAAAATTTAGTTATTAGGTACTTAATTATATAAGATATTCTTATACTCTATTGTGATACAACCCCATAACTGGTCAGAGGTATCTTTTTTACCCCCTTATTATACATTGCTTTAGTTATTAGGCACCCATTTACCCTAGTTCTCCAGTCACACTTACTATATGATATTAATGACCATTAATGCTAGGTAGATGCTTTGGCTTTCATTATAGTATTCTTCCCACAAGGATTGCTATAAAACAAGTATATTCCTTGCCCTAAGTCCCTTTCCTGGATGACAATATAACATATATGTGCTTATGGTTGATTACTTTATGACCTTTACTAGGTATAATGCACTTATGAGTTGATCAACATACATACGCTTTGAAAGTTTCAGTTTCACTTTTCTAAGCACTGCTATAAAGATTTCATTGTTAACTCTTATAGTTATGTATGGTCCTATTTAAAGCAGGAGGTGCAAGGTTGAAATAAATCATTTTAGTTAACGTCACATTACAGCAATGCCTTACTTTATATATTAGCAGAGGCTAGATACTATACTAAAACATACTCAAACATATTAGCGTTAAACACATATTTCCCATGTGGCTAGTTGTGTTTTTATATCAAACAAGCTCTGAGAGACGGCATAGCTTGGATATAACGACTATGTCATTCTTTTTTATAACAGTATTATGTTTTATATTGACAATCCTATACATTATTTGATTCTATAACTACACAAAAGTTCCATATATACTTTCAGAAAAGCTTGATCTAAATATGTTTAGTGTTCTCATATTTAAGTTTTCAAAGTTTCCCTATGATAGTTAATACTTATATTTGATGGATTAACCTTTAAAGGGACAGTCAACACTTACTTTAACATGTTTTTATATTGAAAATAACAAAACGGAGGTCCGCCTACACTATACCCCTCCTGCCTTCTGTCCTAATCAGCGGCGCTAACTACGCTAATACCCGGTAAATATGGATGCCGGACTCCCCCCACCATTACGTAGCTGCCTTCTTTTTCAACTGATAAGCAAATCAGAATCCAGTCCTCGGACAGAAATTGCACGGTGCATACTTAAATACACTTTTGAAACAGCTATAGCTTTTATTAGAAGCATTTTTGCCAATACATGTATATTACAAAAATGATTCTTTTCAAAACTGAAATGCATCCATATGGATTCCAATTTTAGCTGGAATGTCCCTTTAACTGTCAGGAAAACAATGCTTATATGATATTTTCTTACATTAAATACAATGCACTTCCATCTACCCATATGAATTCAGAGGTCTTGGGCATTTTGTATAACCCAATCCAAAAAGCCTCACATTTGAGAGTTGTAGACAAGAAAACCTAAATATAAAAACAGAGAAAAATGTATTATAACCCAAGAACTCAAATCTCAATAAACAGCACACCTGATATAGATATGTTTCTTAACATTTCCCACTAAGGGCCAGATTACAAGCTCCACTTAGTAATGTGCGCTGGTATTACAAGTTGAAAGCAATGCGAACGTGAGCGTGCTTCTATAGGCTCAAATAGGAGGCTCGTTCTCATGCTGTAAGACACGGCATGAGAACTCGCACATCGCAGGGGGTAAGTAGCACAGCGATGGCAGCAATTTGTAAATGTATATGTATATGCTTATTTACATATATATTTGTGTTAACAAGTGTATATACACATCTAAACACATAAATATATATGTATATAAGCATATACCTATATATTCACTGGGAACACACAATTCCCATAGACCGCAATGTACAGGCACTTTTCAGTGCCGCCACTTTAAAGCCCCAAAACTGGCTAGTGCAGGTTTTTTTAAATAAAAAACTATAATGCCCTCTATTTTGAGGGCATTTGGGGCACTTTTAGAAAATTAACCAATCTCTGGTTAATCTTCTGGGCGCTAATTGCAACGGCAGCAGCAAATGTGCAAAATCGGTATTCCACTTGTAATCTAACCCTAAGTAATTACAGCCATTATTAGAATGAAATCTGCTTTCTCAGAAAATCCATTACCCCTTGCATTTTGCTGATAGGGACACAATCCATTCAGTATACTGAGATGTCGGTAAGCCCTACTGCACATTACATTAACAGTTTAATTTTTAATCCTGTTTTTAGGTGCTTGGTACATTCAGTTTAAGCAGAGCTACATTTATCATAATTATGGATGTAGAGAGATCGCTAATTGAGAACCTGTTCACCTGTAATAGCAGTGAGCAGGCAGGGGACTCTACGTTCACTGCCTGTATTTAACACCGCACAAGTGTTTTTTTGTGCAGCGCTGCACCCTGCTTGTGCACAACCAGGGACTATCAATCACCATGAGTGAGGGTGTTTGGTGTGTTTGAACTTAGCTATATCAGAGGTTAAGAAGAGAGTCTGCTCCCACTGTTTGATAAATGGAGCCCTCCTGTCAGTCTTTCTAGAAAATAAACAAGAAAATAGACACTAGAAACCCCTCTTTCTGCCTTTTGGTCCGAGTTGCACACAAAAAGTAGTAATAAATGTTATAAACTTCATATTCATTCATTTCAATGGTATATCATTTTATTACAGTGTGAATATGGTTATATTTGTTTGAAAATTACATGAGAAATTAATAATAATGAATACCTAAATTCTGTATAATATGGACACATTAAATTGTTTTAAAGGTAACTTTTTTTTAAAGAAATACATCTACCTTTTATTTTTAAGAATCACCCTATGCAGAATAATTATACCACTGGGCCTCACCTTGTAGGAAGGCCTCAATTAACTAAAGGGCCAGAAGGGGCCCTAGACATTTGGGCCTGGTTGTAGTTGGGACCTTTGAGACCCTGTAGTTAAGCTCTTACCCTTACCCATGAGGCAGGACACAGGTAAACACAACATTACATGTAACAGATAGACACAAGGTTATAGCACAAAGGGTGTAGTATGCAAGTATATACTCGAGGACAGACAACTGGCAGACACTAGGGGCAACATTACATATGTGGCGTAAATTTCAGCGCAACAGCTCAATCCCACGCCGCCCGTAAATTCCCCTCACACAACGGGTAAATCACATAAAGCGTGCCGGCAGATCATACACTGCCATAAGTCCGATAAACTGCTGATGTTCAGAAATGTGTGGAAATACACATTTCTGGAGTAGCCAGTGACTTATGGCAGTTTATGAAGTAAAAAAATAATAATGTAAAAACACAAGTAAAAATCGAATCCGCCTCTCAAAACTAAACCCGTCACGTCAAAACCCCTATATCCGCCATCACCCCACATTGCAACTAATAATAAAAAGTATTAACCCCTAATCCACCAACCCCCCACAACGCAAAGTACCTAATTACCCAATTAACCCCTAATCTGCCATCCACCACAGCACAAACAACCTTTTTAAACTATTAACCCCTAAGCCGCAAACCCCCCACAATGTATTTTTTAATGTAAAAGAGGTGATTTCTTTAGGGCAATGCCTTTTAAGGGCTATTGGTAGTTTAGTGTTAGATTAGGGGGTGTTTTTATTTTGGGGTGTTTTTTTTTTTTTATAGGGGTATTAGACTAGGTTTAATTGTTTTTATTTTGGATAATTTTGTTTATTATTTTTTGTAATCTTAGATTTTTTTTATTTAATATTACATTTTTTTTATGTAATATTAGATTTTGGTTTTTAATGTAATGTTATTTTTTTAATGTAATGTTAGGTTTTTTATTATAATAGGAAGTTAGGATTTTTTAATTTTGCTAATTTTTTATATTTTTTTTTAGGGAGATATTGTTTTTTTATTTCATGATAATGTAGTTAATTGGGGTTAATTTAGGGGGTGTTAGGTTAGGGGGCTTAGTGATTAGATAGCTACTTTGCATTGTGGGGGATGGCGGTTTAGGGGTTAATAGTTTAAATAGGTAGTTTGCATTGTGGGGGGGGTGGCAGTTTAGGGGATTATTAGTTTAAATAGGTACTTTACGTTGTGGGAGTTGGCGGATTAGGGGTTAATAGGGTAATTAGGTACTTTGCGTTGAGGCTGAATGGCGGTTTAGGGGTTAATAACTTTCGGCTAGATTATGAGTTTTGCGGTATGAGTGAAAAAGCAGCGTTATGGCTCTTTTTCACTACCGCTGGTATTACGAGTCTTGCAGGTATTTCTGTAACACACACTTTTTTGGCCGTAACGCAACGTAACTACTGCAGCTTTCAAAAAGTACTTTTTCAATGGGACTTCCATAGCGCCGGTATTACTAGTTTGCCTGTCCGGCCAAAAAGTCAGCGGTACAGCCTATAACTACAAGATCCATAACGTAAACTGAAAGTCAGTAGTTATGGGTTTTGGGCTACAAAGCTGTAGCATAAAACTCATAACTAAAGTGCTACAAAGTACACTAACACCCATAAACTACCTATTAACCCCTAAAACGAGGCCCTCCCGCATCGCAAACACTAAAATAAAATTATTAAGCCCTAATCTGCCGCTCCGGACATCGCCGCCACTAGAATAAACATATTAACCCCTAAACCGCCGCCCTCCCGCATCGCATACACAGGTTAAATATTATTAACCCCTAATCTGCTGTCCCTAACATCGCCGCAACCTACATTACAGTTATTAACCCCTAATCTGCCGCCCCCAACGTCGCCGCCACTATACTAAAGTTATTAACCCCTAATCCTAAATCTAACCCTAACACCCACTAACTTTAATATAATTAAAATAAATCTAATTAAAAATTCCTATCATTAACTAAATAATTCCTATTTAAAACTAAATACTTACCTATAAAATAAACCCTAAGCTAGCTACAATATAACTAATAGTTACATTCAGTGGCGTCACTAGGGGGGGGCGGGCCGCACCTGGGTTACACCCTCCAGGGGGTGACACCAAAAAAAAAAAAAAATTTTTTTTTTTTTTTTTTTTTATTGAAATTCAAAGAAATACAATGTTGAGATGCATAGATTTTTTTTTTATTAGAGGGGCTGGCATTTGTGAACATTGGTGGGACTGGGGAAGTTGTAGACACACAATTTTTTTGCCCCTTGAGCCAGTGCTGCAATTTCAACAAATAGTTTTTCCGGCTGCTTTTGCTTGTTTGTACTTTGCTTCTCCCCTGCCCAATTTCGCTATGAATGTTGTGGGCATGCCGTGGGGCTTGCAAAGTTGCACTGCTAGCCTAAACCTGCCTGCCTATCTGTGCTCACTGCTCAGTGACATGTGGAGCAGTGGAGTCACTCACTGCTGTGCTGTCTCTCTAAACGGGAACTGGCAAATCATGAGGGGATGCCTGGCACCTGACCGCATGACTGTTTGCACTGTCTTTAAAGTGAAGGAGCCACGTATGATGCCCACCAGACCATTACGGTTACGGTACACTAAGTGCACACTGAACAGGTAGGAGGGCGAGCGGGGGTCTGGGGGTGGGCAGAGTGCAGAGGTGATTGGCCATAAGAAGCGGTAGGCACGCGGCCCGGGGCTGTGCACTGACAGGCTTGGAACAGAGTCAGAGAGCAGAATTTTCATAGTTTTCGCCTAAACCTTTTCTTTTGTGATTTATTTTTAGAGTGCTCTGTTTATCTTTCATTTGATGTTCTGCTGAGCCAGGGAGCAGCTCTAGGCATGAGCTTCATAATTAATGCAGTGCAGTTTACATATTTTGTAAGTGTGTGTCTGAGTTTTTGTGTGTGTGTGTCTGAGTGTGTTTCTGAGTGTTTGTGTGTGCATCTGAGTATGTTTTTAAGTGTGTCTGAGTGTTTGTATGTGTGTGTGCCTGTGTTTTTGTGTGTGTCTGCTTTCTGGGGGGGGGGGGTGACACCATAACTTACAGCACCGGGTGACACCAACCCTAGTGACGCCACTGGTTACATTGTATCTATCTTAGGTTTTATTTTTATTTTACAGGCAAGTTTGTATTTATTTTAACTAGGTAGAATAGTTACTAAATAGTTAGTAACTATTTACTAACTACCTAGCTAAAATAAATACAAATTTACTTGTAAAATAAAACCTATCCTGTCTTACACTAACACCTAACCTTACACTACAATTAATTAAATTACATTAAATACAATTAACTAAATTACAACAACAAAAAACACTAAATTACACAAAATAAAAAATAAATTATCAGATATTTAAACTAATTATACCTAATCTAATAGCCCTATCAAAATAAAAAAAGCCCCCCCAAAATAAAAAAAAAACCCTAGCCTAAATTAAACTACCAATAGCCCTTAAAAGGGCATTTTGCGGGGCATTTCCCCAAAGAAATCAACTCTTTTACCTGTAAAAAAAAATACAAACAACCCCCCAACAGTAAAACCCACCACCCACACAACCAACCCCCCAAATAAAAAAATCTAAAAAACCTAAGCTCCCCATTGCCCTGAAAAGGGCATTTGTATGGGCATTGCCCTTAAAAGGGCATTTAGATCTTTTTCAGTGCCCAAATCCTAAGCTAAAAAAAACCCACCTACTAAACCCTTAAAAAAAAACTAACACTAACCCCCGAAGACCCACTTACAGTTTTTGAAGACCTGACATCCATCCTCAACGAAGCGGCAGAAGTCCTCATCGAAGCCGGCAGAAGTCTTTATCCAAGCGGCCGAAGTCTTCATCCAGACGGCATCTTCTATCTTCATCCATCCGGCGTAGAGCGGCTCCATCTTCAAGACATCTGGCGCAGAGCATCCTCTTCAATTGACGTCTTCTTGCAGAATGAAGGTTCCTTTAAATGACGTCATCCAAGATGGCATCCCTTGAATTCCGATTGGCTGATAGAATTCTATCAGCCAATCGGAATTAAAGGTGAAAATATCCTATTGGCTGATGCAATCAGCCAATAGGATTGAGCTCGCATTCTATTGGCTGTTCCAATGAGCCAATGGAATGCGAGCTTAATCCTATTGGCTGATTTGATCAGCCAATAGGATTGAAGTTCAATCCTATTGGCTGATTGCATCAGCCAATAGGATTTTTTCAACCTTAATTACGATTGGCTGATAGAATCAGCCAATCAGAATCTAAGGGACGCCATCTTGGATGACGTCACTTAAAGGTACCTTTATTCGTCGGGTAGTCGTCGTTGGAAGAGGATGCGTTGTGCCGGATGTCTTGAAGATGGACTCGCTCCGTGCCGGATGGATAAAGATAGAAGATGCCGTCTGGATGAAGACTTCTGCCCATCTGGAGGACCACTTCTCCCGGCTTGGATGAAGACTTCTCCTGGCTTCGTTGAGGACTTCTTTTATTTGGGGGGTTGGTTGTGTGGGTGGTGGGTTTTACTGTTGGGGGGGTTGTCTGTAAAAAATTTTACAGGTAAAAGAGCTGATTTCTTTGGGGCAATGCCCTGCAAAAGGCCCTTTTAAGGGCTAATTGTAGTTTAGTTTAGGCTAGGGTTTTTTATTATTTTGGGTGGGTTTTTTTTCTTTTTTTTTTCTTTCAATTTATTTTTATTTTTCATCAATATGAAAGAAAACAATCAACAGTACGATCTAAGCGTACTACAAGTACAAGTCACATGTTCATACATGGATACAGTATCATACCACAAAATATATTAACAGTATAACAAGAATGGCATAACATTGTGGATTCCAGCTCTCCTTAACACACAAAAGGAAGCCAACTGGGTCCGTAAACCAGAACATAAAGGGGAGGAGGGAGGGAAGTAGGGATGGGGGGGGTTAGGGGGGGAAAACCGACTTAAAAATTTAATTTACTAATATATATGTGGGTCACCTATTATTAGAGGGGAAGGGTTAGGAGAAGGAGGCTTTGCCCCCTCCCATTGGTTAGAAGCATCTATTTTAAGTCTCGAAGCTAGGGAGCCACATGGTGTTAAATCTATCCTCCCAATCTGACCAGATTAATTCGAAAGAGTCTGATTTACCCATAGTGTAATAAATATTTCATTCCATTGAATAAATATAAGCCATCAAGGAGACAACATCTGACCATGTGGGGGGGGGGGGGGGCTGGTCCTTTTCCAGGCCCTAGCTATGGAGAGCTTGACAGCAGAAAATAAATAAATGCATAGTGTGCCTTGGTGTCTGGGTAGTTTATATGTACCTACCTGAAAAAGGGCCACTTCAGGGGACCTGGGGATAGAGATTCCCATGCGTGCTAATGTGGTAAAGCTCTGAGTCCAGAGCGATTGAAGTTTGGGGCAATGCCACCATATATGGAGCATATCACCAATGTGGGCGCATTCCCTCCAGCAGGCCATAGAGGCCATGGGAAAGAGCGCGGCCAACCTGGTTGGGACATAATACCAGTGCATAAGGAGCTTAATGTACGTTTCATATATAGTGACACAGTGTAACACCTTTTTTGTAAGTAAGAGTGTGCGATGCCATTCCTCCACAGGAATTGAAATATTCAACTTCTGTTCCCATTTAAGAATATGTGGGGCCCTATCTACTGGAGTCACGCCTTCCATGAGAGTATAGTGAAGTGATAATGGTTTGCCTAATCGGCGTCCCTGCTGCCACCTGGCCTCCCAAATAGTCGGCTGAGGGCTTTTTTTATTTTGATAGGGCTATTAGATTAGGTGTAATTAGTTTAAAGATCTTGTAATTTGTTTTTTAATTTTCTGTAATTTAGAGTTTTTTTTTGTAATTTAGCTAATTTTATTGAATTTAGTTAATTGTATTTAATTTAGGGAATTTATTTAATTGTAGAGTAAGGTTAGGTGTTAGTGTAACTTAGGCTAGGGTTTATCTTACAGGTAAATTTGTATTTATTTTAGCTAGGTAGTTATTAAATAGTTAATAACTATTTAGTAACTATTCTACCTAGTTAAAATAAATACAAACTTGCCTGCAAAATAAAAATAAACCCTAAGCTAGATACAATGTAACTATTAGTTATATTGTAGCTATCTTAGGGTTTATTTTACAGGTAAGTATTTAGTTTTAAATATGAATTATTTAGTTATTAATAGTAGGTTTTCTTTAGATTTATTTTAATTATATTTGTTAGGGGGTGTTAGGGTTAGGGTTAGACTTAGGTTTAGGGGTTAATAAATATAATATAGTGGTGGCGACGTTGGGGGTGGCAGATTAGGGGTTAATAAATGTAGGTAGATGGCGGTGATGTTAGGGGCGGCAGATTAGGGGTTAATAATATTTAACTAGTGTTTGCGATGCGGAAGTACGGCGTTTTAGGGGTTAATATGTTTATTATAGTGGCGGCGACGTTGGGGGCGGCGAATTAGGGGTTAATAAATATAATGTAGGTGGCGGTGATGTCCGGAGCGTCAGATTAGGGGTTAATAAGTATAATGTCGGTGTCGGCGATGTCGGGGGCAGAAGATTAGGGGTTAATAAGTGTAAGATTAGGGGTGTTTAGACTCGGGGTTCATGTTAGGGTGTTAGGTGTAAACATAAATTTAGCTTCCCCATAGGAATCAATGGGGCTGCGTTACTGAGCTAAACGCTGCTTTTTTGCAGGTATTAGACATTTTCTCAGCTGGCTGTCCCCATTGATGCATATGGGGAAATTATGCACGAGCATGTAAAACCAGCTCACCGCTGCCTTAAGCAGCGCTGGTATTGGAGTGCGGTATGGAGCACAATTTTGCTCTACGCTCACTTTTTGTCTTTTAATGCCGGGTTAGCAACGCACCCCTCTTACCGCAAAACTCGTAATCTAGCCGATAAAGATAAATTATTATTTTTTGAATATTATATAATTGAAATCGAATTATTAGAAAAATTTGAATCAAATATTACATTTAAATAAAACATAAGAAATACTAGTACATTAAACAAATGTTAGAATGGTAGAACGAACGAATAAATGTGTTATAATTTGTTTCATTTTTTGAATGTTGCAAAACATTCACCCATCCCTACTAATAATATATAGTTTTATTATTCTTTCATAAAATTGTTACTCATTCAAAGCATATTATGTTACCTGCTGCTGCTGCCGCAATCACTACCACCAACCACACTGTCACTACCAGTGCAGAGTCTCTGTTCTCTCAGAGACAAATGTAATTTTCAAGGCCATTGTCTGCGCCTAGAAGAGTAGCAACAGTTACAGCAGCAACAGCAGGGTCACCTTTAGCATCTTTTGTAGAATGCATGAGTAGGAGATATGTAGAGCCCACCACTACTATGACTAGTAGCATTAGCATCAGTAAGGTTCGTTTAAGCCCACCCATAAAACAAAAGCAGACAGTGAGGGTAACTGAAGGTCAAAGTGCTGAATTGACATTATTTGGTTCAAAGCCTATTAGTATGACCGGGAGCAGGTCTGAGGATACCACACAGCATCCATGTTCACGTCAACTCTTTAGTCTATTCCCAAAAACACTTGTACCAGTGTTCACCCCAGTGCCACCATCAGATCTACTACTGCCAGTTCCACCACTAACCCAATTTCCTCCATATTTTTAAAGAAGTAGACAGGTGAGTTTATCAGAATCAATCTCATTGTGTAAAGTAGTCAGGGAGGAAAGGGAATTATTAAGCAGATTTCTGTCTCTGGTTTGGCAGATAAGCATATTATTCTGACTCCTAGCATGTCTTCTATAGCTGCCCTATACGCTGAACCAGGAGGAACTTGATTATTATGAGCCTGAGGAGATAGTGACAGAGGAGATTCCATTAAAGGCTATTAGGCTGTGCATTGTGGCTTTCCGGCCAGAAGTTCTCTCCATCACCACCACCATCTCCATTAGTAGAGCAGTTAGTTAGTGCATCAGTGTCAACTGCTTCCCATGTTGCCAGTTGCCATCTCTACTAGTAGTGTATCCTGAGCAAGATTTATTAATGTAGGCACAAGCAGTCAGTGTGTTCCTTGTAGCACAACCATTTTGTAAGAGAAGTTTATTAGCCACTCTAAAATAAGGCAGCAGTGCCAATTAAAGTCCTTTAGAACTTAAAGGGACAGTCTACTCCAGAATTGTTATTGTTTAAAAAGATAGATAGTCCCTTTAATACCCATTCCCCAAGTTTTGCATAACCAACACTGTAATATTAATATATGTGTGATTGCCTTGTATCTAAGCCTCTTCAGACTGCCCCCTTATTTCAGTTCTTTAGAAAGACTTGCATTTCAGCCAATCAGTGCCCTCTCATAAGCGACTCCACAGGCATGAGCACATTGTTATCTATATGGCACACATGAACTAACGCAATCAAGCTGTGCAAAAATGTTAAATGCATTCAGACAAGCAGCGGCCTTCAAAAGCTTAGAAATTAGCATATGAGCCTACTTAGCTTTCAACTAAGAATACCAAGATAACAAAGCAAATTTGATAATTAAAAGTATATTGCAAAGTTGTTTAAAATTACATTCCCTATCTGAATCAAGAAAGTTTAATTTTGACAAGATTGTCCCTTTAAGTGCTGGACAATTTCAACTGAAATTTCCATAATGCTTGCTGAATTCAGCTTGTTAAACAGGCATCTTGAATTTGTTATTATGTTACTGCAGTGAGAGTGTTTGTAAGAACTAAAACAACTTAATCCTCCAGTTAACCCCTTAATGACCAAGGACATGCCAGGCACATCCTACAAAAAGTGTCAGTTAATGACCAAGGACGTGCCTGGCACGTCCACTGGAGTTTGAAGCACTGGAAGCGATCGTGATCACTTCAAGACACTTCCAGGGTATTGCAGCAATGCCTCAATATTGAGGCATCATGCAATACCCTTTTTTAAGCAAACCGATGCATCGTTGGTGGCATGGGAGGGAGGCGGGTGGGTGGCCCATCGCTGGAGCAGTTCTGTCATCTAGTTCTGTCAGGATCGCGTGAGGGGGCGTGTGTGCGTGCTACATAAACTATGTTGTAAGTGAAGGAGCCGGAGGGAGAGGGAGGGGGGGAATTGGTGTTATGAAAGGGATCTTCTAATTACCAAAAAGCAACACCAAAGCCATATATGTCTGCTATTTCTGAACAAAGGGGATCCCAGAGAAGCATTTACAACCATGTGTGCCATAATTGCACAAGCTGTTTTGTAAATAATTTCAGTGAGAAACCTAAAGTTTGTGAAAAAGTTCATGATTTTTTTTTTATTTGATCGCATTTGGCGGTGAAATAGTGGCATGAAATATACCAAAATGGGCCTAGATCAATACTTTGGGTTGTCTACTACACTACACTAAAGCTAAAATTAACCCTACAAACTCCCTACAAGCTACCTAATTAACCCCTTCACTGCTGGGCATAATACAAGTGTGGTGCACAGCGGCATTCAGCTGGCTTTACCAAAAAGTAATGCCAAAGCCATAAATGTCGTCTGTTTCTGAACAAAGGGGATCACAGAGAAGAATTTACAACTATTTGTGCCATAATTACACAAGCTGTTTGTAAATAATTTCAGTGAGAAACCTAAAGTTTGTGAAAAAGTTAATGATTTTTTTTTATTTGATCGCAATTTAGCGGTTAAATGGTGGCATAAACACCACAGAAATGCAAAAATAGCCCTGGTCCCAACCGGTAAGAAAATTGAAAAGTGCTGTGGTCACTAAGGGATTAAACATCTGATGATGGCAAAGGCAAGCGAGACAGGCAATCAGGTGTCACATTTTCATTTCCTGGCCTGTACTAATGTAAAAAAGAGAAGTCTAGCTGAACATCTAGCAATACCATTTCCTGCTTGACTCTATCTATTTGAAGTTAGTAAAGTTTTTAAAGGCCTATAATCAGTACGCAGTTTAAATACATGTCCCCATAGATACAGTAAGTTCTCCACTGCTCACTGTTCAATTGCATTTAACTTTTATAACTTTATTACAGAGTTCTAAGTCTGCAAAATAATATTTTCCTATTCAGTGACAACTCTGTCTGAAAAAAATATACATACAGTCAGCTACTCCCCTTAATTTTATGGTCATAATAATGGAATTACCCTTTTCAAACCATTTTACTTGTCACTTTCCTTGGAGGTGTATTCATAGAGTTGGTGTGCTATAATCCAGAGGCCTATCTCATTAACTCTGCTGTCTTCTGTTGCTTCTCCTCCCCCTGCCCTTACTGCTCTGTGGTGGTCATCACTGTGTCCAAGGGACCTAAAGCTTGTGTTTGTCCTTCTCCCTTGGAGGTGTTTTTTGGGATTTGTGTACTGGAGGCCTAGCTAGGTCAGTAACTCTGCTGCTTGCTGCTGCCCCTCCTGCTCATGTCCTTCCTGCTCTGTGGTAGTCATCATCTGTCAATGCACAATCCTCAGGAAGTCACTGGCAGCTGTGTCCAGGGGACTCTAAATAAATGTTTGTCCTCCTCCATTGGAGGTGTATTGTTAAGGTTTATATAGTGTAATCACAGGCTTACCTAGGTTCTGTAACTCTACTGCCTGCTGATGCCACCTCTCCTGCTCTTGCCCTTCTCTGAACTGAGTCTACAAGGATAACCAACTTCAATCTTGTTATGAAGCATGTGTGTCAGAAAGTGAGGAATGCAGATACTTTAGCATAAGCGATTTGAAAAAGAATGAGAGAGTTCAAAAAAAGATTCTACATAAAGGTTGTAGTGGTGGCAATTGGAAGGTTAGAAATAGTAGGGGTGACAATAGGCTTGTGGGAAAAGGTAGCACTAGTGAATAATTGATATTACTGTAATTATCACATGCTTTCCATTTCAATTTATTGTTTAAATTGTTTTTGTAAAATTTTTATAGTTCCTGTATGTTCTTGTGTCCCAGTAAGTACGGAATCTTTCAATTGTTGGTATTATCAGTGTAATTCCCATAAGTGCTAATGTAATAGAACAAATTCCGTTTTGAACGTAATTCTTATCAAAATATTTGGCTGAACCGAATGGGACCACAAACCCATATTAACAAGAGGACGTGATACAGGGAGGAGACGGATCTATACACTTGAGACTATTGCATCAAGAGGTTTAAACATCCAGTTGGATCCTAAAATGGATACATTTGAAAAATGATGTCAACGTTAATCTCCATACAACATCTGGATATGAGCACATGAACGTGGTTCTTGCTACTCCTATGCATTATATTAATAGATGCAATTAGAGCAAGGTTCTCTGGTCAGCGCATAATACCTTTGGTTTGTACCATATTATAGGAAATACAAAGTTGTATAAATTTGATATGTTTTGAATAAAAAAAAAAGATCCTTTTATGTTCAGAAAATAGTTTTTAGTTAAGAGTGTTAAGGCTTATATCATTGTATTTGTTTTTACCTAGTCAGAGTGCTAACAGGAACATTATTCATTAGCGCTATAGTGATCTTTGTGTTTTTTGTTTTGTTCACAATGGTTACCAAGTAAACTATTAGGAGAACGGATAAGTAGTGATGTCGCGAACCTAAAATTTTCGGTTCGCGAACCGCAGACTCGAACTTCCGGTATTGTTCGCGAACGCGCGAACCGCGCGAACCGCCATTGAATTCAATAGGCAGGCGAACTTTAAAACCTACAAGGACTCTTTCTGGCCACAATAGTGATGGAAAAGTTGTTTCCAGGGTCCTAACACCTGGACTGTTGCATGCTGGAGGGGTATCCCTGGCAAAACTCCCATGGAAAATTACATAGTTGATGCAGAGTCTGCTTTTAAGCCATAATGGGTCTAAATCAACTAACATTCCCAAAGTGGCTGTCTCAAAACATCCCGGACAGAAGATAGATTGATAGTGATAGATAGGATAGATAGATATACATAGATTGATAGTTAGATAGAATCGATAGAAGAGAAATAGATATATTTGTTAGATATATAATTACACTAATAAATTCTAATAATCAAACATGCGTTCTTGGACCCAACTAGCTTGTGTCAATTAGTACTTTTCTTAGCACTTTAATCCCTGTTCCCCCCCTCCCTATCGTGGGAGTTCTATATGGCCTGCCAGATTACCCTGAAAAATTATAATAATAAGACATGTGGTCTGCTACCTATTTTAACGAGGTTGTGTTTTAAGTACTACCATTCTTAGCACTTTAATCTCTGTAACTCCCCCTATTTGGTGAGGTCTATACGGCCTGGATGATTACCCATACAAAATATAATAATAAGACATCTGCTCTTGGTCTGCGACCCATGGTAACTATGTTGTGTTAATTAGTAATGTCCTTCGCATTTTAATAGCTGTTACTCATACTCACCCTATCGGTGGAGGTCTATATGGCCTGCATGATTACCCTTACAAAATATAACAACCAAACATATGTTCTGGGACCCATGGTAAGTAGGTTGTGTTATGTAGTACTGTTCTTTGCATTTTCATACCTGTTACAACACCAAATGGTGGCAGGTCTATCTGTCCTTCATGATTAGCTGCACCCAAACCCAAAAAAAAGCCGAGTGTTCTTAGACTAACACCCAGGGCTAACTCTGTTGTTTCAATTAGTACTATTCTTAGCACTTTCATCCCTGTTACGGGCGGTCTACATGGCCATCATGATTAGCCGAACAAAATACTACAATCCAACCTTTGCTCAGTCTTCATAGGCCCTTCATTGTCTGTATTTTGATAGTACAGTTCTTATTATTTTTATAGCTGATACAACACCGAATGTTGTCAGCTCTATATGGCCTGCATGATTAGCTGCACCCAATACAAAAATAAATCCAATCGGTCTTGGATTAACACCCATGGCTAACTCTGTTGTTTCAAGTAGTACTATTCTTAGCACTTTCATCTCATCATCCCTGTTACTTCCAGGACTCTCGGTGGTGGTGGTCTACATTGCCATCATGATTAGCCTAACCAAATACTACAATCCAACCTTGGCCCAGTCTTCCTAAGGCCCTTCATTGGCTGTATTTTGGTAGTACTGTTCTTATTAGTTTAATAGCTGATACGACACCGAATGTTGTCAGCTCTATATGGCCTGCATGAATAGCCGCACCCAAAGCCCAAAAAAAGCCAAGCAGTTTTGCACTAACACCCATGGCTAACTCTGTTGTTTCAAGTTCTACTATTCTTAGCTCTTTCATCTCATCATCCCTTTTACTTCCAGGATTCTCGGTGGTGGTGGTCTACATGGCTATCATGATTAGCCTAACCAAATACTACAATCCAACCTTGGCCCAGTCTTCCTAAGGCCCTTCATTGGCTGTATTTTGGTAGTACTGTTCTTATTAGTTTAATAGCTGATACGACACCGAATGTTGTCAGCTCTATATGGCCTGCATGAATAGCCGCACCCAAAGCCAAAAAAAAGCCAAGCGGTTTTGCACTAACACCCATGGCTAACTCTGTTGTTTCAAGTTCTACTATTCTTAGCTCTTTCATCTCATCATCCCTGTTACTTTCAGGACTCTCGGTGGTGGTGGTCTACATGGCCATCATGATTAGCCTAACCAAATACTACAATCCAACCTTGGCTCAGTCTTCCTAAGGCCCTTCATTGGCTGTATTTTGGTAGTACTGTTCTTATTACTATGGTGGTCTACATGGCCATCATGATTAGCCTAACCAAATACTACAATCCAACCTTGGCTCAGTCTTCCTAAGGCCCTTCATTGGCTGTATTTTGGTAGTACTGTTCTTATTAGTTTAATAGCTGATACAACACCGAATGTTGTCAGCTCTATATGGCCTGCATGAATAGCCGCACCCAAAGCCCAAAAAAAGCCAAGCGGTTTTGCACTAACACCCATGGCTAACTCTGTTGTTTCAAGTTCTACTATTCTTAGCTCTTTCATCTCATCATCCCTGTTACTTCCAGGACTCTCGGTGGTGGTGGTCTACATGGCCATCATGATTAGCCTAACCAAATACTACAATCCAACCTTGGCCCAGTCTTCCTAAGGCCCTTCATTGGCTGTATTTTGGTAGTACTGTTCTTATTAGTTTAATAGCTGATACAACACCGAATGTTGTCAGCTCTATATGGCCTGCATGAATAGCCGCACCCAAAGCCCAAAAAAAGCCAAGCGGTTTTGCACTAACACCCATTGCTAACTCTGTTGTTTCAAGTTCTACTATTCTTAGCTCTTTCATCTCATCATCCCTGTTACTTCCAGGACTCTCGGTGGTGGTGGTCTACATGGCCATCATGATTAGCCTAACCAAATACTACAATCCAACCTTGGCTCAGTCTTCCTAAGGCCCTTCATTGGCTGTATTTTGGTAGTACTGTTCTTATTACTATGGTGGTCTACATGGCCATCATGATTAGCCTAACCAAATACTACAATCCAACCTTGGCTCAGTCTTCCAAAGGCCCTTCATTGGCTGTATTTAGGTAGTACTGTTCTTATTAGTTTAATAGCTGATACGACACCGAATGTTGTCAGCTCTATATGGCCTGCATGAATAGCCGCACCCAAAGCCAAAAAAAAAGCCAAGCGGTTTTGCACTAACACCCATGGCTAACTTTGTTGTTTCAAGTTCTACTATTCTTAGCTCTTTCATCTCATCATCCCTGTTACTTCCAGGACTCTCGGTGGTGGTGGTCTACATGGCCATCATGATTAGCCTAACCAAATACTACAATCCAACCTTGGCCCAGTCTTCCTAAGGCCCTTCATTGGATGTATTTTAGTAGTACTGTTCTTATTAGTTTAATAGCTGATACGACACCGAATGTTGTCAGCTCTATATGGCCTGCATGAATAGCCGCACCCAAAGCCAAAAAAAAGCCAAGCGGTTTTGCACTAACACCCATGGCTAACTCTGTTGTTTCAAGTTCTACTATTCTTAGCTCTTTCATCTCATCATCCCTGTTACTTCCAGGACTCTCGGTGGTGGTGGTCTACATGGCCATCATGATTAGCCTAACCAAATACTACAATCCAACCTTGGCCCAGTCTTCCTAAGGCCCTTCATTGGCTGTATTTTGGTAGTACTGTTCTTATTAGTTTAATAGCTGATACGACACCGAATGTTGTCAGCTCTATATGGCCTGCATGAATAGCCGCACCCAAAGCCAAAAAAAAGCCAAGCGGTTTTGCACTAACACCCATGGCTAACTCTATTGTTTCAAGTTCTACTATTCTTATCTCTTTCATCTCATCATCCCTGTTACTTCCAGGACTCTCGGTGGTGGTGGTCTACATGGCCATCATGATTAGCCTAACCAAATACTACAATCCAACCTTGGCTCAGTCTTCCTAAGGCCCTTCATTGGCTGTATTTTGGTAGTACTGTCATCCTTTTGAATAAAAGATTACAGTAAAGGCATTGATTTTAGAAACCCACAGATCATTATTTGCAACCGTGAATTTAGAAAAAAAAATTGATTACACAGCCGTGACACTTATTTATGTTCAGGCCTTTTTAATACGAGGGTCCCGGAGCCTCAACCGAAACAACAGCATGAAAGAGGAGATATGTCATCCTTTTTAATAAAAGATTACAGGAAAGGCATTGATTTTAGAAACCCACAGATCATTATTTGCAACCGTGAATTTAGAAAAAAAAATTGATTACACACCCGTGACACTTATTTATGCTCAGGCCTTTTTAATACGAGGGTCCTGGAGCCTCAACCGAAACAACAGCATGAAAGAGGAGATATGTCATCCTTTTGAATAAAAGATTACAGGAAAGGCATTGATTTTAGAAACCCACAGATCATTATTTGCAACCGTGAATTTAGAAAAAAAAATTGATTACACAGCCGTGACACTTATTTATGCTCAGGCCTTTTTAATACGAGGGTCCCGGAGCCTCAACCGAAACAACAGCATGAAAGAGGAGATATGTCATCCTTTTGAATAAAAGATTACAGGAAAGGCATTGATTTTAGAAATCCACAGATCATTATTTGCAACCGTGAAATTAGACAAAAACATTGATAAGACAGCCGTGACACTTATTTATGCTCAGGCCTTTTTAATACGAGGGTCCCGGAGCCTCAACCGAAACAACAGCATGAAAGAGGAGATATGTCATCCTTTTGAATAAAAGATTACAGGAAAGGCATTGATTTTAGAAACCCACAGATCATTATTTGCAACCGTGAATTTAGAAAAAAAAATTGATTACACAGCCGTGACACTTATTTATGCTCAGGCCTTTTTAATACGAGGGTCCCGGAGCCTCAACCGAAACAACAGCATGAAAGAGGAGATATGTCATCCTTTTGAATAAAAGATTACAGGAAAGGCATTGATTTTAGAAACCCACAGATCATTATTTGCAACCGTGAATTTAGAAAAAAAAATTGATTACACACCCGTCACACTTATTTATGCTCAGGCCTTTTTAATACGAGGGTCCTGGAGCCTCAACCGAAACAACAGCATGAAAGAGGAGATATGTCATCCTTTTGAATAAAAGATTACAGGAAAGGCATTGATTTTAGAAACCCACAGATCATTATTTGCAACCGTGAATTTAGAAAAAAAAATTGATTACACAGCCGTGACACTTATTTATGCTCAGGCCTTTTTAATACGAGGGTCCCGGAGCCTCAACCGAAACAACAGCATGAAAGAGGAGATATGTCATCCTTTTGAATAAAAGATTACAGGAAAGGCATTGATTTTAGAAAGCCAGAGATCATTATTTGCAACCGTGAATTTAGAAAAAAAAATTGATTACACACCCGTCACACTTATTTATGCTCAGGCCTTTTTAATACGAGGGTCCTGGAGCCTCAACCGAAACAACAGCATGAACGAGGAGATATGTCATCCTTTTGAATAAAAGATTACAGGAAAGGCATTGATTTTAGAAACCCACAGATCATTATTTGCAACCGTGAATTTAGACAAAAAAATTGATTACACAGCCGTGACACTTATTTATGCTCAGGCCTTTTTAATACGAGGGTCCCGGAGCCTCAACCGAAACAACAGCATGAAAGAGGAGATATGTCATCCTTTTGAATAAAAGATTACAGGAAAGGCATTGATTTTAGAAAGCCACAGATCATTATTTGCAACCGTGAATTTAGAAAAAAAAATTGATTACACACCCGTCACACTTATTTATGCTCAGGCCTTTTTAATACGAGGGTCCTGGAGCCTCAACCGAAACAACAGCATGAAAGAGGAGATATGTCATCCTTTTGAATAAAAGATTACAGGAAAGGCATTGATTTTAGAAACCCACAGATCATTATTTGCAACCGTGAATTTAGAAAAAAAAATTGATTACACACCTGTGACACTTATTTATGCTCAGGCCTTTTTAATACGAGGGTCCCGGAGCCTCAACCGAAACAACAGCATGAAAGAGGAGATATGTCATCCTTTTGAATAAAAGATTACAGGAAAGGCATTGATTTTAGAAACCCACAGATCATTATTTGCAACCGTGAAATTAGACAAAAACATTGATTAGACAGCCGTGACACTTATTTATGCTCAGGCCTTTTTAATACGAGGGTCCCGGAGCCTCAACCGAAACAACAGCATGAAAGAGGAGATATGTCATCCTTTTGAATAAAAGATTACAGGAAAGGCATTGATTTTAGAAACCCACAGATCATTATTTGCAACCGTGAATTTAGAAAAAAAAAATTGATTACACAGCCGTGACACTTATTTATGCTCAGGCCTTTTTAATACGAGGGTCCCGGAGCTTCAACCGAAACAACAGCATGAAAGAGTAGATATGTCATCCTTTTGAATAAAAGATTACAGGAAAGGCATTGATTTTAGAACCCCACAGATAATTATTTGCAACCGTGAATTTAGAAAAAAAAATTGATTACACAGCCGTGACACTTATTTATGCTCAGGCCTTTTTAATACGAGGGTCCCGGAGCCTCAACCGAAACAACAGCATGAAAGAGGAGATATGTCATCCTTTTGAATAAAAGATTACAGGAAAGGCATTGATTTTAGAAAGCCAGAGATCATTATTTGCAACCGTGAATTTAGAAAAAAAAATTGATTACACACCCGTCACACTTATTTATGCTCAGGCCTTTTTAATACGAGGGTCCCGGAGCCTCAACCGAAACAACAGCATGAAAGAGGAGATATGTCATCCTTTTGAATAAAAGATTACAGTAAAGGCATTGATTTTAGAAACCCACAGATCATTATTTGCAACCGTGAATTTAGAAAAAAAAATTGATTACACAGCCGTGACACTTATTTATGTTCAGGCCTTTTTAATACGAGGGTCCCGGAGCCTCAACCGAAACAACAGCATGAAAGAGGAGATATGTCATCCTTTTTAATAAAAGATTACAGGAAAGGCATTGATTTTAGAAACCCACAGATCATTATTTGCAACCGTGAATTTAGAAAAAAAAATTGATTACACACCCGTGACACTTATTTATGCTCAGGCCTTTTTAATACGAGGGTCCTGGAGCCTCAACCGAAACAACAGCATGAAAGAGGAGATATGTCATCCTTTTGAATAAAAGATTACAGGAAAGGCATTGATTTTAGAAACCCACAGATCATTATTTGCAACCGTGAATTTAGAAAAAAAAATTGATTACACAGCCGTGACACTTATTTATGCTCAGGCCTTTTTAATACGAGGGTCCCGGAGCCTCAACCGAAACAACAGCATGAAAGAGGAGATATGTCATCCTTTTGAATAAAAGATTACAGGAAAGGCATTGATTTTAGAAATCCACAGATCATTATTTGCAACCGTGAAATTAGACAAAAACATTGATTAGACAGCCGTGACACTTATTTATGCTCAGGCCTTTTTAATACGAGGGTCCCGGAGCCTCAACCGAAACAACAGCATGAAAGAGGAGATATGTCATCCTTTTGAATAAAAGATTACAGGAAAGGCATTGATTTTAGAAACCCACAGATCATTATTTGCAACCGTGAATTTAGAAAAAAAAATTGATTACACAGCCGTGACACTTATTTATGCTCAGGCCTTTTTAATACGAGGGTCCCGGAGCCTCAACCGAAACAACAGCATGAAAGAGGAGATATGTCATCCTTTTGAATAAAAGATTACAGGAAAGGCATTGATTTTAGAAACCCACAGATCATTATTTGCAACCGTGAATTTAGAAAAAAAAAATTGATTACACACCCGTCACACTTATTTATGCTCAGGCCTTTTTAATACGAGGGTCCTGGAGCCTCAACCGAAACAACAGCATGAAAGAGGAGATATGTCATCCTTTTGAATAAAAGATTACAGGAAAGGCATTGATTTTAGAAACCCACAGATCATTATTTGCAACCGTGAATTTAGAAAAAAAAATTGATTACACAGCCGTGACACTTATTTATGCTCAGGCCTTTTTAATACGAGGGTCCCGGAGCCTCAACCGAAACAACAGCATGAAAGAGGAGATATGTCATCCTTTTGAATAAAAGATTACAGGAAAGGCATTGATTTTAGAAAGCCAGAGATCATTATTTGCAACCGTGAATTTAGAAAAAAAAATTGATTACACACCCGTCACACTTATTTATGCTCAGGCCTTTTTAATACGAGGGTCCTGGAGCCTCAACCGAAACAACAGCATGAACGAGGAGATATGTCATCCTTTTGAATAAAAGATTACAGGAAAGGCATTGATTTTAGAAACCCACAGATCATTATTTGCAACCGTGAATTTAGACAAAAAAATTGATTACACAGCCGTGACACTTATTTATGCTCAGGCCTTTTTAATACGAGGGTCCCGGAGCCTCAACCGAAACAACAGCATGAAAGAGGAGATATGTCATCCTTTTGAATAAAAGATTACAGGAAAGGCATTGATTTTAGAAAGCCACAGATCATTATTTGCAACCGTGAATTTAGAAAAAAAAATTGATTACACACCCGTCACACTTATTTATGCTCAGGCCTTTTTAATACGAGGGTCCTGGAGCCTCAACCGAAACAACAGCATGAAAGAGGAGATATGTCATCCTTTTGAATAAAAGATTACAGGAAAGGCATTGATTTTAGAAACCCACAGATCATTATTTGCAACCGTGAATTTAGAAAAAAAAATTGATTACACACCTGTGACACTTATTTATGCTCAGGCCTTTTTAATACGAGGGTCCCGGAGCCTCAACCGAAACAACAGCATGAAAGAGGAGATATGTCATCCTTTTGAATAAAAGATTACAGGAAAGGCATTGATTTTAGAAACCCACAGATCATTATTTGCAACCGTGAAATTAGACAAAAACATTGATTAGACAGCCGTGACACTTATTTATGCTCAGGCCTTTTTAATACGAGGG
The DNA here is from genome assembly GCF_027579735.1 of Bombina bombina. NCBI lineage: Eukaryota > Metazoa > Chordata > Amphibia > Anura > Bombinatoridae > Bombina > Bombina bombina. The sequence goes on along the minus strand of NC_069500.1, from coordinate 814,626,152 downwards.
TCCCGGAGCCTCAACCGAAACAACAGCATGAAAGAGGAGATATGTCATCCTTTTGAATAAAAGATTACAGGAAAGGCATTGATTTTAGAAACCCACAGATCATTATTTGCAACCGTGAATTTAGAAAAAAAAAATTGATTACACAGCCGTGACACTTATTTATGCTCAGGCCTTTTTAATACGAGGGTCCCGGAGCTTCAACCGAAACAACAGCATGAAAGAGGAGATATGTCATCCTTTTGAATAAAAGATTACAGGAAAGGCATTGATTTTAGAACCCCACAGATAATTATTTGCAACCGTGAATTTAGAAAAAAAAATTGATTACACAGCCGTGACACTTATTTATGCTCAGGCCTTTTTAATACGAGGGTCACGGAGCCTCAACCGAAACAACAGCATGAAAGAGGAGATATGTCATCCTTTTGAATAAAAGATTACAGGAAAGGCATTGATTTTAGAAAGCCAGAGATCATTATTTGCAACCGTGAATTTAGAAAAAAAAATTGATTACACACCCGTCACACTTATTTATGCTCAGGACTTTTTAATACGAGGGTCCCGGAGCCTCAACCGAAACAACAGCATGAAAGAGGAGATATGTCATCCTTTTGAATAAAAGATTACAGGAAAGGCATTGATTTTAGAAACCCACAGATCATTATTTGCAACCGTGAATTTAGAAAAAAAAATTGATTACACAGCCGTGACACTTATTTATGCTCAGGCCTTTTTAATACGAGGGTCCCGGAGCCTCAACCGAAACAACAGCATGAAAGAGGAGATATGTCATCCTTTTGAATAAAAGATTACAGGAAAGGCATTGATTTTAGAAAGCCACAGATCATTATTTGCAACCGTGAATTTAGAAAAAAAAATTGATTACACACCCGTCACACTTATTTATGCTCAGGCCTTTTTAATACGAGGGTCCCGGAGCCTCAACCGAAACAACAGCATGAAAGAGGAGATATGTCATCCTTTTGAATAAAAGATTACAGGAAAGGCATTGATTTTAGAAACCCACAGATCATTATTTGCAACCGTGAATTTAGAAAAAAAAATTGATTACACAGCCGTGACACTTATTTATGCTCAGGCCTTTTTAATACGAGGGTCCCGGAGCCTCAACCGAAACAACAGCATGAAAGAGGAGATATGTCATCCTTTTGAATAAAAGATTACAGGAAAGGCATTGATTTTAGAAAGCCACAGATCATTATTTGCAACCGTGAATTTAGAAAAAAAAATTGATTACACAGCCGTGACACTTATTTATGCTCAGGCCTTTTTAATACGAGGGTCCCGGAGCCTCAACCGAAACAACAGCATGAAAGAGGAGATATGTCATCCTTTTGAATAAAAGATTACAGGAAAGGCATTGATTTTAGAAACCCACAGATCATTATTTGCAACTGTGAAATTAGACAAAAACATTGATTAGACAGCCGTGACACTTATTTATGCTCAGGCCTTTTTAATACGAGGGTCCCGGAGCCTCAACCGAAACAACAGCATGAAAGAGGAGATATGTCATCCTTTTGAATAAAAGATTACAGGAAAGGCATTGATTTTAGAAACCCACAGATCATTATTTGCAACCGTGAATTTAGAAAAAAAAATTGATTACACAGCCGTGACACTTATTTATGCTCAGGCCTTTTTAATACGAGGGTCCCGGAGCCTCAACCGAAACAACAGCATGAAAGAGGAGATATGTCATCCTTTTGAATAAAAGATTACAGGAAAGGCATTGATTTTAGAAAGCCACAGATCATTATTTCCAACCGTGAATTTAGAAAAAAAAATTGATTACACACCCGTCACACTTATTTATGCTCAGGCCTTTTTAATACGAGGGTCCCGGAGCCTCAACCGAAACAACAGCATGAAAGAGGAGATATGTCATACTTTTGAATAAAAGATTACAGGAAAGGCATTGATTTTAGAAACCCACAGATCATTATTTGCAACTGTGAAATTAGACAAAAACATTGATTAGACAGCCGTGACACTTATTTATGCTCAGGCCTTTTTAATACGAGGGTCCCGGAGCCTCAACCGAAACAACAGCATGAAAGAGGAGATATGTCATCCTTTTGAATAAAAGATTACAGGAAAGGCATTGATTTTAGAAACCCACAGATCATTATTTGCAACCGTGAATTTAGAAAAAAAAATTGATTACACAGCCGTGACACTTATTTATGCTCAGGCCTTTTTAATACGAGGGTCCCGGAGCCTCAACCGAAACAACAGCATGAAAGAGGAGATATGTCATCCTTTTGAATAAAAGATTACAGGAAAGGCATTGATTTTAGAAAGCCACAGATCATTATTTGCAACCGTGAATTTAGAAAAAAAAATTGATTACACACCCGTCACACTTATTTATGCTCAGGCCTTTTTAATACGAGGGTACCGGAGCCTCAACCCGAAACAACAGCATGAAAGAGGAGATATGTCATCCTTTTGAATAAAAGATTACAGGAAAGGCATTGATTTTAGAAACCCACAGATCATTATTTGCAACCGTGAAGTTAGAAAAAAAATTGATTACACAGCCGTGACACTTATTTATGCTCAGGCCTTTTTAATACGAGGGTCCCGGAGTCTCAACCGAAACAACAGCATGAAAGAGGAGATATGTCATCCTTTTGAATAAAAGATTACAGGAAAGGCATTGATTTTAGAAAGCCACAGATCATTATTTGCAACCGTGAATTTAGAAAAAAAAATTGATTACACAGCCGTGACACTTATTTATGCTCAGGCCTTTTTAATACGAGGGTCCCGGAGCCTCAACCGAAACAACAGCATGAAAGAGGAGATATGTCATCCTTTTGAATAAAAGATTACAGGAAAGGCATTGATTTTAGAAAGCCACAGATCATTATTTGCAACCGTGAATTTAGAAAACAAAATTGATTACACAGCCGTGACACTTATTTATGCTCAGGCCTTTTTAATACGAGGGTCCCGGAGCCTCAACCGAAACAACAGCATGAAAGAGGAGATATGTCATCCTTTTGAATAAAAGATTACAGGAAATGCATTTATTTTAGAAATCCACAGATCATTATTTGCAACCGTGAAATTAGACAAAAACATTGATTAGACAGCCGTGACACTTATTTATGCTCAGGCCTTTTTAATACGAGTGTCCCGGAGCCTCAACCGAAACAACAGCATGAAAGAGGAGATATGTCATCCTTTTGAATAAAAGATTACAGGAAAGGCATTGATTTTAGAAACCCACAGATCATTATTTGCAACCGTGAAATTAGAAAAAAAAATTGATTACACACCTGTGACACTTATTTATGCTCAGGCCTTTTTAATACGATGGTCCCGGAGCCTCAACCGAAACAACAGCATGAAAGAGGAGATATGTCATACTTTTGAATAAAAGATTACAGGAAAGGCATTGATTTTAGAAACCCACAGATCATTTATATGACCCGTGTAATAGAAAAAAACATTCATTAGACACCGGTTACACTTATTTATCCTCAGGCCTTGTTAATACGAGGGTCCCGGAGCCGCAACTGAAACAACAGCATGAAAGAGGACATATGTCAATCTTTTTGAATTATAGATTACAGGAAAGGCATTGATTTTAGAAACACTGAGATAATTACTTGCAACCGGGAAATAAAAAAAAAAATTGAACAGACACCCAGTACACTTTATTATCCATAGGCCTTTTCAGCAGAGGCTCCAGGACCCTCAACAAAAACAAGAGCAGGGAGCTGGGCATAGGAGTACAATGGAGTGTGACAATAATAATCTGAAGGTGAAGATTGCATAGTTGTGGCATTTTAATTTTGTTATCGTGGGAACTTAGTACTTGCAATGACCTTGCTCTGGTGAATCCATATCGCAAATGTGTTATTTGAGGCACTGTTTGTCTATTTTTTTGAATATCAGCATTTGTTAAATGAAGCTCAACTTAGGCTGGTGAGAAACGACCTTTCTTCTGGCTGTTTGCAAATGTTGTGGCTCTGGACAAACATGTGAATAAGGGGCCATCAGCCATATTCTGCACGCAACCCCTTTGATGATTGACGATAAACATGTGTCACCTGCAAGCAGAGCTCGTTACTTCTGTCTAAATCATCTTCCTGGTATGGACCGGCCACTGTTTCCCACAGCAAGTATGAATTTTGAAATACAAGATTGTCTTGAGTATGGTAGGAAACCAAAGTTTATTTAATTCAGTACTATCTATCACCACAAAAAATGAACTTCTTGAAGCAACAAAAATGCCAGCAATTTCATGTGCTTATGGATGACAAGGACTTCATGTCCTTTGGTGCACAGAGATGGAGACGATTTTTGCCCTCCCTGTACACTACCCAGATGTCTCAAACATCACCAGAAACACAATACAGCCACTCTTGTGAAGTTCCTGGTGTTCCGGTAGCCATCTCTTTGCGCTCCTAAAGGAATACTTTATCAGTGTTTTTGTATACATCCGACAACAGCTTTGGAGACTGTGGTGACGCACATGTTATTTACTGTTGTTCCAGCTGTGGCAATATCAATTGGCATGAAAAAGTTAAGATTTGTGGGTTGTGGAGCCTATAGCTGTTAAGGTAGGACGTGTGTTTGAGGAGCTCCAGGTCTTACAAGTTACTTTGGAGTTAGTTTTCAACCTTAATTTAATTTTCTTTTTGGGATTCATAGTCACACTTTCTGGGGCTATCCAAGAGGAGCCTGGTAAAAGCAGTAGTAGTCACCCCTTATATCAACGGGTACGGAGACCTGTTTTTTGCATTTCCAATATTGCGCCGTACCCCAAACTAATCCTGAATGAAAAAAAAAAAAATAACAATTTGGACTAGTGACGCACATTTTATGCACGCTGTGGCAATTGCAATTTGCAATAAAAATAATCTGCTAACAACAACCACTACCTACGACCACACCTGACTCCTGAAGTGATGCTTCAGTTATTAAGTCAAGTTAAATTAATTTTTTTTTTCTTTATTATGCGCAGCAGAGGCTCCAGGACCCTCGACAAAACCAGCAGCAGGAAAGAGGACATATGGCATCCTTTTGAAAAAAATGATTATAGGAAAGGCATTGATTTTAGAAACACAGAGATCATTAGTTGCAACCGTGAAATCACAAAAAACTTCGATTATACACCAAGTACACTTATTTATCCTTAGGCCTTTTTAGCAGAGGCTCCAGGACCCTCCACAAAACCAGCAGCATGAAAGAGGACATATGGCATCCTTTAGAAAATTAGATTACAGGAAAGGCATTGATTTTAGAAACACAGAGATCATTAGTTGCAACCGTGAAATCACAAAAAACTTCGATTATACACCAAGTACACTTATTTATCCTTAGGCCTTTTTAGCAGAGGCTCCAGGACCCTCCACAAAACCAGCAGCATGAAAGAGGACATATGGCATCCTTTAGAAAATTAGATTACAGGAAAGGCATTGATTTTAGAAACACAGAGATCATTAGTTGCAACCGTGAAATCATAAAAAACTTCGATTATACACCAAGTACACTTATTTATCCTTAGGCCTTTTTAGCAGAGGCTCCTGGACCCTCAACAAAAACAAGAGCAGGGAGGTGGGCATAGGAGTACAATGGAGTGTGACAATAATAATGTGAAGGGGAAGATTGCGGAGTTGTGTCATTTTAATTTTGTTACTGTGGGAAATACTAGCAATGACCTTGCTCTGCTGAATCCATATTGCAAATGTGTTTTTTAAGGCACTGTTTGTCTATTTATTGAATATCAGCATTTGGTAATTGAAGCTCAACTTAAGGCTGGTGAGAACCGACCTCTCTTCTGGCTGTTTGCAAATGTTGTTGCTCTGGACAAACATGTGAATAAGGGGCCATCAGCCATATTCTGCACGCAACCCCTTTGATGATTGACGATAAACATGTGTCACCTGCAAGCAGAGCCCGTTACTTCTGTCTAAATCATCTTCCTGCTATGGACAGCCCACTGTTTCCAACAGCAAGTCCGAAGCTTGAACTACAAGATTGTCTTGAGTATGGTAGGAAACCAAAGTTTATTTAATTCAGTACTATCTATCACCACAAAAAATGAACTTCTTGAAGCAACAAAAATGCCAGCAATTTCATGTGCTTATGGATGACAAGGACGTCCTGTCCTGTGGTGCACAGAGATGGAGAGGATTTTTGCCCTCCCTGTACACTACCCAGATGTCTACAACATCACCAGAAACACAAGACAGCCACTTTTGTGAAGTTCCTGGAGTGTTCCGGTAGCCATCTCTTTGCGCCCCAAAAGGAATTCTTTATTGTTGTTTTTGTATACATCCGACAATAGATTCGGAGACTGTGGTGACGCACATGTTAGTTACTGTTATTCCAGCTGTGGCAATATCAATTGGCATTAAAAAGGTAAGATTTGGGTGGGCGGAGCCTATACCTGTTGCGGTAGGACGTGTGTTTGAGGAGCTCCTGGTCTTACAATTTACTTAGGAGTAATTTTTCAACCTTAATTTAATTTTTTTGGGGGGATTTATACTCACACTTTCTGGGGCTATCCAAGAGGAGCCTGGTAAAAGCACTAGTAGTCACCCCTTATATCAACGGGTACTGAGACCTGTTTTTTGCCTTTCCAAAATTGCGCCGTACCCCAAACTAATCATGAATGAAAAAAAAAAAAAAAAAAATTTGGACTAGTGACGCACATTTTATGCACGCTGTGGCAATTGCAATTTGCAATAAAAATAATCTGCTAACAACAACCACTACCTACGACCACACCTGACTCCTGAAGTCATGCTTCAGTTATTATGTCAAGTTAAATTATTTTTTTTTTCTTTATTATGCGCAGCAGAGGCTCCAGGACCCTCAACAAAACCAGCAGCAGGAAAGAGGACATATGGCATCCTTTGGAAAAAATGATTATAGGAAAGGCATTGATTTCAGAAACACAGAGATCATTAGTTGCAAATGGTAAATCGAAAAAAACATTGATTAGACACCCAGTACACTTATTTTTCATTAGGCCTTTTTAATAAGAGGCTCCCGGAGCCTCAACCGAAACAACAGCATCAAAAAGTACATATGGCATCCTTGTGAATAATAGATTACTGGAAAGGCATTGATTTTAGAAACCCGTGGATAATTTTTTGCAAACGTGGAATCTAAAAAAACATAGATTATACACCCAGTACACTTCTTTATCCTTAGGCCTTTTTAGCAGAGGCTCCAGGACCCTCCACAAAACCAGCAGCAAGAAAGAGGACATATGGCATCCTTTTGAAAAAAATGATTATAGGAAAGGCATTGATTTTAGAAACACAGAGATCATTAGTTGCAACCGTGAAATCACAAAAAACTTCGATTACACACCAAGTACACTTATTTATCCTTAGGCATTTTTAGCAGAGGCTCCAGGACCCTCCACAAAACCAGCAGCATGAAAGAGGACATATGGCATACTTTAGAAAATTAGATTACAGGAAAGGCATTGATTTTAGAAACACAGAGATCATTAGTTGCAACTGTGAAATCTAAAAAAACATAGATTATACACCCAGTACACTTATTTATCCTTAGGCCTTTTTAGAAGAGTGTCCCGGAGCCTCAACAGAAAGAACAGCATGAAAGAGGACATATGGCATCCTTTTGAAAAATAGATTACAGGAAAGGCATTGATTTTTGAAAGACAGAAAAAATATGATACACATGTGAAATCTAAAAAACCATTGAATAGACACCCAGTACACTTCTTTATCCTTCGGCCTTTTTAGCAGAGGCTCCAGGACACTCAACAAAACCAGCAGTAGGAAAGAGGACATATGGCATCCTTTGTGAAAAAAAAGATTATAGGAAAGGCATTGATTTTAGAAACCCGGGGATAATTTGTTGCAACTGTGAATTTGAATCAAAAAAATGGTTGGATGGACACCCAGTACAATTCTTTCTCCCTAGGCCTTTTTATAAGAGGGTCCAGGACCCTCAAACAAAACACCAGCAGGAAAGGGGACATATGGCATACTTTTTAACAATACAGTAAGAGTACAGGAAAGGCATTGATTTTAGAAACCCATAGATAATTTTTTGCAAATGTAAATTTGAATAAAAAAAATGATTCGATGGACACCCAGTACACCACTTTCTCCTTAGGCCTTTTTATAAGAGGGTCCTGGACCCTCAAAAAAAATACCAGCAGGAAAGAGGAAATATGGCATACTTTTGAAAATTAGATTACAGGAAAGGCATTGATTGTAGAAACACAGAGATCAGTTATATGACCCGGGAAATAGAAAAAAAAACATTGATTGGACACCCAGTACACTTCTTTATCCTTAGGCCTTTTTAAAAGAGTGTCCCGGAGCCTCAACAGAAAGAACAGCATGAAAGAGGACATATGGCATCCTTTTGAAAAATAGATTACAGGAAAGGCATTGATTTTTGAAAGACAGAAAAAATAAGTTACAACTGTGAAATCTAAAAAAACATTGAATAGACAACCAGTACACTTCTTTATCCTTCGGCCTTTTTAGCAGAGGCTCCAGGACACTCAACAAAACCAGCAGTAGGAAAGAGGACATATGGCATCCTTTGTGAAAAAAAGATTATAGGAAAGGCATTGATTTTAGAAACCCGGGGATAATTTGTTGCAACCGTGAATTTGAATTAAAGAAAATGATTGGATGGACACCAGGTACAATTCTTTATCCATAATGCCTTTTTATAAGAGGGTCCAGGACCCTCAAACAAAAAACCAGCAGGAAAGAGGACATATGGCATACTTTTGAACAATAGAGTACAGGAAAGGCATAGATTTTAGAAACCCATAGAATTTTTTTTTAAAATGTAAATTTGAATAAAAAAAATGATTCGATGGACAGCCAGTACACCTCTTTCTCCTTAGGCCTTTTTATAAGAGGGTCCTGGACCCTCAAAAAAAAACCAGCAGGAAAGAGGACGTATGGCATCCTTTTGAACAATAGAGTAGAGGTACAGCATTGATTTTACAAACACAGAGATAATTTTGGTCAAATGAGAAATAGAAAATAAAAATGAGTGGACACCCAGTACACCTCTTTCACCTTAGGCCTTTTTATAAGAGTGTCCAGGACCCTCAAACAAAATACCGGCAGGAAAGAGAACATATGGCATACTTTGGAACAATAGAGTACTGGTACGGCATTGATTTGTGAAAACGACAGATAATTGTTTTGAACAATAGAGTACAGGAAAGGCATAGATTTTAGAAACCCATAGAATTTTTTTTTAAAATGTAAATTTGAATAAAAAAAATGATTCGATGGACAGCCAGTACACCTCTTTCTCCTTAGGCCTTTTTATAAGAGGGTCCTGGACCCTCAAAAAAAAACCCAGCAGGAAAGAGGACGTATGGCATCCTTTTGAACAATAGAGTAGAGGTACAGCATTGATTTTACAAACACAGAGATCATTTTGGTCAATTGTTCAATAGAAAAATAACAATGAGTGGCCAACCAGTACACCTCTTTCTCCTTAGGCCTTTTTATAAGATGGTCCTGGACACTAAAAAAAAAACACCAGCAGGAAAGAGGACGTATGGCATCCTTTTGAACAATAGAGTACAGGTACGGCATTGATTTTACAAAACCAGAGATAATTTTGGTCAAATGAGAAATAGAAAATAAAAATGAGTGGACACCCAGTACACCTCTTTCACCTTAGGCCTTTTTAACATATGGCATACTTTGGAACAATAGAGTACTGGTACGGCATTGATTTGTGAAAACGACAGATAATTGTTTGTAAAAGTGAAATAGCACCAAAAACCATGCTTGGACTCCCACTCCAGGTCGTTCACCTTCAGCTTTTTTATAAGAGGGTCCAGCACCCTCAACAGAAACAGCTGCAGGAAACACCACCACATATGCCATCCTTTTGCATAAGCGAGTACAGGTATGGCATCCATTTTAGAAACCAAAAGATAATTGAGAGGAACCAGGAACATTTTTATAAAAACTGGATGGGGCAACCATTACTACAGGTCGTTCTCCTTCAGCCTTTTTATATCATGGGCCACGACCCGCAACAGGCACAACAGCATGAAACAAAACATATGCCACCCTTTTGCACAATAGAGTACAGGTATGTCATAGATGGAACACAGAGATAATTTAGATCAACCAAGAGACGGATAAAGATGCTTGGTCGGTCCTACTCTTTCAAATTTGTTGCATTTTGCGTTCTATTGAATGGTCCACCGGATATGAGTGGTGTGTAAAGTTGTACAATTCGTAACAGTTTAATCACTAGTGTTATGTGCCTTATTTTTTTTATTTGAGTTTTGTACCCACAGAGATGCAGCAGAGGCCAGAAAAATTAGGAATGTACAAATGACTGGAACATTGGGGTATTGTTGGAGCAACTGCTGTAGCAGCGGCCAGAAAAATCGATGTTTGTAAAACATTTATAAAGTGCCCTAAAAGTTTGTGGCTTGAACACTAGTTGTTGGCGGATAAGTCAAGCAAGTCCTCCGTCTTTATAACCAAAAAAAAAAGGCCAGCCTGTGTACCAGTTGTAGCCCAAGGCAGCTCATATCATCATCAGTAGTTTTTTATTCAAATGTATCGCCCAATGTCAGTCCCTTCGGGATCCAGCCCTCATTCATTTTTATAAAAGTGAGATAGTCAAGGCTTTTTTGACCTAGGCGACTTCTCTTCTCAGTGACAAAACCTCCTGCTGCACTAAAAGTCCTTTCGGACAGGACACTTGAAGCGGGGCAGGCCAGAAGTTCCATTGCAAATTGGGATAGCTCAGGCCACAAGTCCAGCCTGCACACCCAGTAGTCAAGGGGTCCATCGCTCCTGAGAGTGTCGAGATCCACAGTTAAAGCTAGGTAGTCTGCTACCTGTCGGTTGAGTCTTTCTCTAAGGCTGGATCCCGAAAGGCTCTGATGGTGCATGGGAGTTAAAAAGGTACGCATGTCCTCCATCAACAAGACGTCAGGAAAGTGCCCGGTCCTTGCCGCCGTGGTCGTGGGAGGAGGAGGATTAATTTCATCTCTTCCCCTGTTACATTCCCGTGGTGCTGTGACATCACCCTTATACGCTGTATAAAGCATAGTTTTTAATTTATTATGAAAATGCTCCATCCTTTCCGACTTGCGGGAATTTGGTAACATTTCAGGCACTTTATGCTTATACCGGGGGTCGAGGAGCGTGGACACCCAGTACAGGTCGTTCTCCTTCAGCTTTTTTATACGAGGGTCCCTCAACAGGCACGACAGCATGAAAGAACCCATTTGAACAAGGTTGGATGCTGAGCTAATCATGTCGCGTTCCTCCTCCTCACTGATCTCACTGATGGTATCTTCTTCCCCCCAGCCACGTACAACACCACGGGTACCAGAGAGGTGACAACAACTAGCACCCTGGGATGACTCTTGTGCTCGGTCTTCCTCCTCCTCATCCTCCCCAAAGCCACATTCCTCCTCTGATTCCTCTTCCTCACAATCCTCTTCCTGCGTTGCCGCAGGTCCAGCAAGCAATGCTGATTCGGCTGTTTGTGGGGGTGATGGACACCACAACTCTTCCTCTTCCTCTTCACGCTCATCTACTGCCTGATCCAGCACTCTTCGCAGGGCACGCTCCAGGAAGAAAACAAATGGTATGATGTTGCTGATGGTGCCTTCGGTGCGACTGACAAGGTTTGTCACCTCCTCAAAAGGACGCATGAGCCTACAGGCATTGCGCATGAGCGTCCAGTAATTTGGCAAAAATATCCCCAGCTCCCCAGAGGCTGTCCTAGCACCCCGGTCATACAAATACTCATTAACAGCTTTTTCTTGTTGGAGCAGGCGGTCAAACATTAGGAGTGTTGAATTCCACCGTGTCGGGCTGTCGCAAATCAAGCGCCTCACTGGCAGGTTGTTTCGACGCTGGATATCAGACAAGTGCGCCATGGCCGTGTAGGAACGCCTGAAATGGCCACACACCTTCCTGGCCTGCTTCAGGACGTCCTGTAAGCCTGGGTACTTATGGACAAATCGTTGTACAATCAGATTACACACATGTGCCATGCACGGCACATGTGTCAACTTGCCCAATTTCAATGCCGCCACCAAATTACTTCCATTGTCAGAAACAACCTTGCCAATCTCCAGTTGGTGCGGAGTCAGCCACTGATCCACCTGTGCGTTCAGGGCGGTCAGGAGTGCTGGTGCGGTGTGATTCTCCACTTTCAGGCAAGTCAAACCCAAGACAGCGTGACACTGCCGTACCCGGGATGTAGCATAGTACCTGGGGAGCTGGGGGGGGTGCCATAGATGTGGAGCAAGACGCAGAAGTTGAAGAGGACTCAGCCGAGGAAGAGGTTATGGAAGAGGATGGAGTAGGAGGAGTAGAGGAGGTAGCAGCAGGCCTGCCTGCAAGTCGTGGCGGTGTCACCAACTCTTCTGCAGAGCCACGCATTCCATGCTTGTCAGAAGTCAGCAGGTTTACCCAATGCGCAGTGTAGGTGATATGCCTGCCCTGACCATGCTTTGCAGACCAGCTATCCGTGGTCATATTGACCCTTGCCCCAACGCTGTGTGCCAGACATGCCATAACTTCCTTTCTCACAACAGAGTACAGGTTTGGGATTGCCTTTTGTGAAAATAAATTTCTGCCAGGTACCTTCCACTGCGGTGTCCCAATAGATACAAATTTTTTGAAAGCATCAGACTCCACCAGCTTGTATGGTAAAAGCTGGCGGGCTAAGAGTTCAGACAAGCCAGCTGTCAGACGCCGGGCAAGGGGGTGACTTTGAGAAATTGGCTTCTTACGCTCAAGCATGTCCTTGACAGACACCTTACTGTGGGCAGATGACCAGGAACTGCTACGTAAGAGAGACTGAGTGGAGGATGGTTGAGAGGGGGCAAGGAGGACAGCACTGGTTGACGTGGCTGAAGATGCTGGAGCAGGAGGAGGAGGGCGGCTTTCACTTTGTGTGCTGCTTCTACTCATGTGTTCTTCCCATCGGCCTTTGTGATGGGAGACCATGTGCCTTCGCAAAGCAGTTGTACCTAGGTGGCTGTTGGACTTCCCACGACTCAGTTTCTTTTGGCACAGGTTGCAAATGGCATCGCTGTTGTCAGAGGCAGACACACAAAAAAATGCCACACTGCTGAGCTCTGCGATGACGGCATTCTGGTGGTGGCAACAGCATGCGTTGATGGGCGTTGGCGGGCTGTCTGGCTGACCCCTGGTGACGATGCATGCTGTCTGACTGTGCCACTAGCTCCTTGAGACGACCTCCCCGTGCTTCCAAATCGTCTCCTCCTCCTCCTCCTCTCTGTCTCCCCATCTGAACTTTCCCCCTCTTCTTCTTCTCTTCTAGCAGGCACCCACGTGACATCCACCGACACATCATCATCAACCGCTTCACTTGTATCTGAAACATCAAGAAAGGAAGCAGCAGCGGGTACAACATCACCATCATCATCACACCGTACATCCATGTCGATAATGCTGCCTGACTGAGACTGATCACTATTATCTACATCCTCTGTCAATGATGGTTGCGCATCACTCATTTCTTCAAAATGATGTGTCAATAACTCCTGTGACAGATCAAGTGAAGCGGCTGTGGTGCTAGTGTTGGTGGTGGCGACAGGCGGCGGAGTGTCACTGGTCACTTGAGACCTGCCCAAAGCACAGCTGGACTTAGATGGTGCGTCAAGGTTAGGAGGACTAGCAGCGGAAGCTGAAGAAGATTGGGTTTCCTGTGTTAGCCATTCAACTAGGTCCTCCTCAGAAGTTTTTGCATCCCCCCTGGCACCCGGCGTCTGAACAATGTGCATATTTGTAGGGTCTAAAGGAATCACAGCACCACGACCACGACCACGGAACCTGCGGGGTGGCCTGCCTCTGCCTGTCATTTTTTTTTAAATGGACACTAACAATACTATTACACCAATTGAGTGGTGGCACTGTGAAAGTGGGCACAGTATACGCTGTGAGACTGACAACAACAAAAAAGACAGATGTTTTAAAAATCACAAATTGTTAATTTTTTGAAATATTACTAGTACTGTGGCAACAAATATGATTGTTTGGCACTATTTGGCAAATGAGCCTGTCTGGCACACACGTTGGGAGAAAGGAAACTGCAATTCAATGGCACTAGGAGACTAAAGAATCACAGTCAAAACAGTTATGATTAACAAAAATTCCAATCCTGTTACAATAAATATGAGTGGTGGCACTAATTGGCTAGTTGGGACTGGCACACAGGCAGGAGGAAAATGCAATTCAAGGGCACTAGTAGACTGCAGATTGACAGTCAAAACAGTGTTGATTGACAAATTTTGCAATACTGTTAAAAGAAATATGATTGCTAGCACTAATTGGATAGTTGGGCCTGGCACACAGGCTGGCAGGCAGTAGAAAAGTGCAATTCAATGGCACAAGCAAAATGAGGATTAAGATCAACCATCAAGATTTTTTTTTTTTTAATTAGTAACTATACTGTGACAACAATTAGGATTGGTGTAAATAGTTGGCAAGACGGCCTGGCACAAAAGGATGGCAGGCAGGAGGGAGATGCAATTCAAGGACACTAGGAGACTGATTAATGACAGTCAAAACAGTGATGATTGACAATTTTTGCAATACTGTTAAAAGAAATATGATTGCTGACAACAATTGGCTAGGTGGGCCTGGCTCACAGCAGGCTGCAAGGCAGGAGGAAAGTGCGTTTCAATGGCACCAGCAAACTGAGGTTTCAAATCACAGCAACTATTACCAAAAATGTTAATTTTTAATTATTAGAATACTGTCACAACAAATATGATTGGTGTAAATATTTTTTAAGTAGGCCTGGCACACAGGCTTGGAAGGCTGTAGAAAAGTGCAATTCAAAGGCACGAGCAAACTGAGGGTTAAGATCATCAACAATAAATATTTTTTTAATTTTAATTAGTAACTATACTGTGACAAAAAATTAGGATTGGTGTAAATAGTTGGCAAGACGGCCTGGCACAAAAGGATGGCAGGCAGGAGGGAGATGCAATTCAAGGACACTAGGAGACTGATTACTGACAGTCTAAACAGTGATGATTGACAATTTTTGCAATACTGTTAACAGAAATATGATTGCTGACAACAATTGGCTAGGTGGGGGCCTGGCTCACAGCAGGCTGCAAGGCAGGAGGAAAGTGCGTTTCAATGGCACCAGCAAACTGACGATTCAAATCACAGCAACTATTACCAAAAATTTTAATTTTTAATTATTAGAATACTGTCACAACAAATATGATTGGTGTAAATATTTTTTAAGTAGGCCTGGCACACAGGCTTGGAAGGCTGTAGAAAAGTGCAATTCAAAGGCACGAGCAAACTGAGGGTTAAGATCATCAACAATAAAGATTTTTTTAATTTTAATTAGTAACTATACTGTGACAAAAAATTAGGATTGGTGTAAATAGTTGGCAAGACGGCCTGGCACAAAAGGATGGCAGGCAGGAGGGAGATGCAATTCAAGGACACTAGGAGACTGATTACTGACAGTCTAAACAGTGATGATTGACAATTTTTGCAATACTGTTAACAGAAATATGATTGCTGACAACAATTGGCTAGGTGGGGGCCTGGCTCACAGCAGGCTGCAAGGCAGGAGGAAAGTGCGTTTCAATGGCACCAGCAAACTGACGATTCAAATCACAGCAACTATTAACAAAAATTTTAATTTTTAATTATTAGAATACTGTCACAACAAATATGATTGGTGTAAATATTTTTTAAGTAGGCCTGGCACACAGGCTTGGAAGGCTGTAGATACTGAATTCAAAGGCACGAGCAAACTGAGGGTTAAGATCATCAACAATAAATATTTTTTTAATTATAATTAGTAACTATACTGTGACAAAAAATTAGGATTGGTGTAAATAGTTGGCAAGACGGCCTGGCACAAAAGGATGGCAGGCAGGAGGGAGATGCAATTCAAGGACACTAGGAGACTGATTACTGACAGTCTAAACAGTGATGATTGACAATGTTTGCAATACTGTTAACAGAAATATGATTGCTGACAACAATTGGCTAGGTGGGGGCCTGGCTCACAGCAGGCTGCAAGGCAGGAGGAAAGTGCGTTTCAATGGCACCAGCAAACTGAGGTTTCAAATCACAGCAACTATTACCAAAAATTTTAATTTTTAATTATTAGAATACTGTCACAACAAATATGATTGGTGTAAATATTTTTTAAGTAGGCCTGGCACACAGGCTTGGAAGGCTGTAGAAAAGTGCAATTCAAAGGCACGAGCAAACTGAGGGTTAAGATCATCAACAATAAATATTTTTTTAATTTTAATTAGTAACTATACTGTGACAAAAAATTAGGATTGGTGTAAATAGTTGGCAAGACGGCCTGGCACAAAAGGATGGCAGGCAGGAGGGAGATGCAATTCAAGGACACTAGGAGACTGATTACTGACAGTCTAAACAGTGATGATTGACAATTTTTGCAATACTGTTAACAGAAATATGATTGCTGACAACAATTGGCTAGGTGGGGGCCTGGCTCACAGCAGGCTGCAAGGCAGGAGGAAAGTGTGTTTCAATGGCACCAGCAAACTGACGATTCAAATCACAGCAACTATTAACAAAAATTTTAATTTTTAATTATTAGAATACTGTCACAACAAATATGATTGGTGTAAATATTTTTTAAGTAGGCCTGGCACACAGGCTTGGAAGGCTGTAGAAAAGTGCAATTCAAAGGCACGAGCAAACTGAGGGTTAAGATCATCAACAATAAAGATTTTTTTAATTTTAATTAGTAACTATACTGTGACAAAAAATTAGGATTGGTGTAAATAGTTGGCAAGACGGCCTGGCACAAAAGGATGGCAGGCAGGAGGGAGATGCAATTCAAGGACACTAGGAGACTGATTACTGACAGTCTAAACAGTGATGATTGACAATTTTTGCAATACTGTTAACAGAAATATGATTGCTGACAACAATTGGCTAGGTAGGGGCCTGGCTCACAGCAGGCTGCAAGGCAGGAGGAAAGTGCGTTTCAATGGCACCAGCAAACTGACGATTCAAATCACAGCAACTATTACCAAAAATTTTAATTTTTAATTATTAGAATACTGTCACAACAAATATGATTGGTGTAAATATTTTTGAAGTAGGCCTGGCACACAGGCTTGGAAGGCTGTAGAAAAGTGCAATTCAAAGGCACGAGCAAACTGAGGGTTAAGATCAACACTAAAAATGTATTTTTATTTAAATTAATAACTATACTGTCTGACTGTGACAACAATTATGATTGGTGTAAATAGTTGGCTAGACGGCCTGGCACAAAAGGCTAGCAGTGGCAGGCAGGAGGTAAATGAAATTCAATGGCCCTAGGAGACTGAATATTTGCAGTCCAAAAAATTATGATTTTTTTTTTTTTATTACTGTTACAAGAATTGTGATTGGTGCCACTAATTGGCTACTTGGGCCTGGCAGACAGGCTGGCAGACATGAGTCGTGGATGGTAGGTAGGGCAGTAATTTAACACAGCATGCTGTGTAAGTGACAAAAACACAGGACTGATAGAAAATTAAGTTACATTACACTAGCAAAATATTTTAAAATTTTAGATTTTAATATTAAAATTATGTTAAGAAGTGCAATGCACATATGACTCTATGAGTGGTCGCACTGGCTGGCTGCTACGTAGGGCAGCAATTATAACAACAGTATGCTGTGTAAGTCAGATAGACAGTTAGACACAGGCCTGATAGAAAATACAATTAGATTACACTAGCATAATGATTTAAAGACTTTTTTTTGGAAATTTTAAGAAAAAGGTTAAGCACATACATATGAGTCGTGGCTGATAGCCTTGGAAGGGCAGCTATTAAAAACAGTAGGCTATGTATGTCGGATACACACACGCCTGATAGAAAATACTATTAGATTACACTAGAAAAATGATTGAAATTATTTTTTTGGGGGGGAAATTAAAAAAAGGTTAAACACATATGAGTCGTGGCTCATAGACTAGGGAGGGCAGCAAGTAAACACAGTAGGCTCTCTATGTCAGCAAAACACACAGGCCGGATAGAAAATTAGATTTGATTACACTAGCAAACAAATTTAAACTTTTTTTTTTTTATATATTAAAATTAAGGTGAAAGAAAAATAGATATGAGTGCTGGGTGGCTGCCTGGCACAGACCAATTAACCAAAAGACTGAAAAAAAAGAGGTATATTAATGCTGATTGAGCCTGACAGACACAGGCATGATAGTAAATGTAATTAGATTACACTAGAAAAATATTTTTTTGTGTTTTTTTTTTAAATTAAAAATAATGTTATAAACGGATATTAACACTGCTGGCTGCTGGCTGGCACAGAGCAATGAACCACAGTATATGCTGTGTGACACTGGCCTGATAGAAAATGAAAAAAAATTACACTAGAAAAATAATTATATTTTTGGGTTAGTTAAATTTAAACTAATGTTGTTAGGGAGATATCAGTGGTGGCAGTAGTCACAGCATATGCTGTGAGCCTTAAACACACAGCTGAAAGCCAGGCAAATACTAATAAAAAACAAACAAACAAAAAAAAAAAACGGCACGAAATATAGCCCTAAAAAGGGCTTTTTGGGGTGCTGTGCTTGCAGCAGAGATGAGTGGAGTCCTTCTGGACTGTAAATACACTAGCCTAGCTATGTTTTTCCTATTAATGTCAGGAGCAAAAACACAACACGTCCTCTCATTAAAAAAGCAAGGTCGTTATGAGTCTAAAATGGCGGATTCCGAGTAGCTGGGAGTGTCTGTGAGGGAGTGTCTGATGTTGATTGGCTCTAATGTGTCAGGCGGCTGTGACATAAAGGGTCAAAGTTTCCACAATGATGACACATAGGGGCGGATCGAACATCGCCATGTGTTCGCCCACAAACGCGAACACGAACAAGCTATGTTCACTGTGAACCGTTCGCGGGCGAACAGTTCGGGACATCACTACGGATAAGTAGTGAAATCACTTACAGTCTGGCAATGCACGTTAAATGGTGGTTTGGTTTACACACTGCCTTTTATAAAGGTGTTTATAATGGGCAAGAGTATATATTATGTGTGGGTTTGTTTGCTGTGCATTTGATAAAGGTGTCATGAGGCATAGACACACCATGCTTCTTTTATAATAATGGAATTAAGATGATTGACAGTCGAGCGAATGAAGGGGTGGGCATTACACACTTATTGGAGTTTGTAATGATACATACGGGCCAGCGGATAAACTGATCCGCTGTCCGTATGCAGTGAAGACAAGTTGAGAAGCTGTCAGTCTGCCTCTTAATACATGGGGTCCAGGCCAGGGTCAGATTGAAATCAGTCCAGAGATGCATCAAGCCAGAAGGAACATGCACTATCAGAGTCATAATGGGTAGCCAGAGGTCAAAGAGCCAGAAGACAGTATGAAGCATAGGAATCGGGAACATCAAGATGGGTAACTGGGAGCTGGGGAAACTAATGACTTGTCACTAGGATAACCAAGCAAGGAAATAAGGAATTTAAATGCTTTTATGGGGCCTTGTGTGACAGTATAAAGCTGTGCAGGGATGCCACATGATTGGGTGCTATCCTTTGGTGACCATGCTAAGTTGGTGGTGACTTTTTAAAATATTAGCAAGGTTTTGCACACAAGTTTTGTTTAGGATGCTTTCAGATGCTGAAGGGATTAACGCTACCAATACAGGCTGTGACTCAAACAGCAAGCTGGAGATAGTATGCCTAGAGTGCACCTGGGCAAAGCGAGGTAGGAACTATCCTAGTTCTCTGCTCTACAGACCTTAGAGTGCTCCTGCCTGAAGAACCAGACTTCAGATTTATGGTACCCAATTAAAGTTTTAACAATATAAGTAAAGAATAAAGGTTTAGGGTTTAATGAGCACTCTTTCGTACTCTAAGTAGTAAGGAATTAAAAAATAACTTTTAATAATTAAATGCAAAAATGAGGAAACAACCTCTATATAATAAATTAAACCCCACCAACCAAAGTAATAATCAAGTGAGATAACAGACTTACTATTCACATTGGAAAAGGCCACTACTTGGGCCGAAACTAGTTTTTGTATTCTATTAGTGATATTGCATGTTTTTTCGCACCTGATGCCGACGACTGCAGCTATCGGCCAGGAAACAGGGGGATGAATGCATGCGCTTTTTATCTCACTTGATTATTACTTTGGTTGGTGGGGTTGCATTTATTATATATAGGTTGTTTCCTCATTTTTACATTTAATTATTAAAAGTTATTTTTTAATTCCTTACTACGTAGACTAGGAAAGAGTGCTAAACCCTAAACCTTTATTCTTTACTTATATTGTTAAATCCTTTTTTTAGGGGTAGCACCGTACTGTTACGTTTAGCTCAGTCTTTTTTCCAGGGTCACTGGGTCCTAGTGCCAGTACCATTTTCATATTATTGTTTTATTACCCAATGAAAGTTGCAAGGCAGACATTTCAGTTTCTCAGCAATTCCACTCCTCATCCCTAAACAGGCACATGTGGGACATGCCTGACAATGCATTCACATGAACCACCACTGTTATCCACTGTGTGAGGAAAAGCAAAAAAGGACAAATATATCCCCAGAGGTACTGCCTGGCTGCCCTTGTAAGCTCTTAACCCTCCTTTCCTTCATTATTCCCAGGTGCAGTGCTATCAGGGAGGAATCAGGGCTAGCACAAGTCAGGAGTCTGCTCAATGTCCTGACCTTGATATCAGCTCTGTGCTCAATGTAGAGTGGTGTCTTTCACTGTTCCATGTGTGTGAGTGATAACTTGACTCCGGAGTTGTGTGCTGCTTGCACTCACATAATGCCACTTATAGAACCTTGAATACACGTGGCAACTAGTCTTACATCATAATATGTAACCGGTGTGAATTAAGAATCCATCTATGTCCTTCTGCCATTTCTCAAGGTCATCCCTGTAAGTGACTTCATAGGAAGCAATGCATGTCAATAGTAACGTACAGTGCATGGGTTGTATTATGTTTAATGTAAAAATGTTGCCTCTGGAAGGAAAATAATTATTCCTCTGTCACCTCTCCTGACTGGAAGGGGGCATACATGATCAATGAGTATAAGTCTATGACCTTTTACCATGTGCCCATAGTCAAGGGAATTACTTGTGACTGGTTGGTTGCTCCTTTTGTCCAGCTCTGATGGTTGACCTATAGATGGTCATGCAAATCCTGATGTCATCTGGTGTCTTTATCACATAAGATTTCCTACAATTTCATTGAACAAGTAAAGAATTCTTTATTTATTTATTTTTGTTTGTTTGAGAAAGATGGAAAGTACAGCAGTACCCTGTAGCATGCTACTACAAGTAGTAGAAATTACATATCTGTAGCAACCCTTCTTGTCAGCTTCTAACCAATTGTCTTTCTTTTATAGGGTCAGTTTTCATCAATAGATCCCATAAGCTGTAACCCCTTGTGAATCCAATCCTTGGTAATTCCATATCACTAAAAGGATGTTGTGGATTGGTGTCCAAAATGTCCCACTTGTCTCTAATTATATTGCCAATTCTCTTCTTTGACTTTACTCTTTTAGCCTTGCTTTATGTATCTAAATATTACAAATATGTTTAGCTGCTTAGTTTGTACTGTCTTCTCTCATGAACAGGGAAAGATCATCATACAAATAATATATAAAAGGTTGGCTTTGATATTTCAAGGATTGAGTAATTATGTTGCCTTTTAAAGGGACATTGTACACTAGATTTTTCACTACATAAATATTTAATAGATTATCCATCTATAGATCCCATCTGAGAGTGTTTTTTTAACGATGTATAGTTTTGTTTATTTTAAATAACATTGTGCTGATTTTCAGACTCTTAACCAAGCCCCAAGAAGCAGATGTAGACCCAGATCTACATACTAATGTTTCTCCTGTTTGCCTAAAGGGTCTTTTTATATGCAGGGAAGGGGGGGGGGGTCTGCTCTTCCTGATTTCCCAGTCCCTTTCACTTGGTGTCCCAGCCTAACCTCACCAACAGTGCTAAACTGGGAGCTTTTAAGAATGTTTTTAAAAAGGTTTTATACTGGATTTGTAGATCAGTATCTGTGCATATCCTTCTTTATAGTAGTGTCTATTACATGCAGTAATATGAAAATTGGTGTACACTGTCCCTTTAAAGAGCAATATAAATACCATTCTGAACAGTTTACTTGGTCTCAATTTATATTATAGCGCAATAAAGGGTTTTAAATAGGGATGGGCGAATGTGTTTATATCCGAATTCGAATGTTAGAATGAATGTTATTGTAGAAATTCGATTTACATAATAGAATGTTGATAAGAACGAATATTCTAAAAAATTCGATTTTCGAATTTATTATGTTATTTACAGTTTTCGAATGTCACATTCGAATTCGAATATTACATTTATAAAACATAATTGTAGACTAGAAACACTATTTCGAATGTCACATTCGAATCGAATATCACATTCAAATCGATTTTTACATTCGAATTCGAATATTACATTTATAAAACACAGTATTAGACTAGAAATACTATTTCGAATTCGAATGTCACATTCAAATCGAATATCACATTCGAATCGAATATCACATTTATAAAACACAGTATTAGACTAGAAATACTATTTCAAATTCGAATGTGACATTCGAATTCGAATGTAGCATTCAAATTTGAATATTACATTTATTAAACACAGTTGTAGACTAGAAATACTATTTCAAATTCGAATGTCACATTCAAATTCGAATATTACATTTCGAAATTGAATGAATACATAACTAAACATTCTATTATTCGAACTAAAATTTTCGAATTTTATTGAAAAATTCGAAAACGAAAATTCGAAAATAGAATGTTAGAATGTTATATAAACATTCGAAATTCGATTCGAACGAACGAATGTATCAAAATTCGTTTTAAATTTCGAATTTTTAGAAACATTCGCCCATCCCTAGTTTTAAATATCTCAATTACATCACTGTAAAAAATGTGGTGGGAACAAGCAGAAGTCCACCCCGTAGTGACATAAATAGGCACAGAAGCAATAATTATTATTATTATTGTTGCATATTTCTATAAATAAATAACCTGGATTCATAGAGGTAACAAAATAAAAAATATAAGGTGATGGCTGTCAGGGGGTAAAAAAGAAAACATGCATATTGGAACCAAGAAACATAGTCTGCCTTAGTTCTAGAATGTCTCATATTATTTTCATACCTGCTCATAGACACTGTTAATTACAAGCAGATCAGAATCCATAGCTTTACAGTCGTCCCAGGCCTCATTCCAGGATAGCTTGTTTTTGGAGACTAAATAACATCTTTTATTTTTTGCTAGCCATCCAACTGGACATATGTCACAACTAGGTCCTGGTAGAGAGAAGAACAAAATATTTAAATAATATGTATATTAATATCCACTCAATCACAATAATATAGTACATTATAGACTTGTGGCCCTTTTTGGCTAT
Organism: Bombina bombina; assembly: GCF_027579735.1. Taxonomy (NCBI): domain Eukaryota; kingdom Metazoa; phylum Chordata; class Amphibia; order Anura; family Bombinatoridae; genus Bombina; species Bombina bombina. The sequence goes on along the minus strand of NC_069500.1, from coordinate 814,602,675 downwards.
TTTTGTGTGGCGCTCAACACCACTGAGCAAAAAACAGACATCAGTTGCTTTAAAAGCAGTCCGCACTTCACAATAGGTAATTAAAACTAAGCATTTGTAAATGACATTAGTATGCAAAAAAAGGGGTTAGGGTTTAGCGCAATTAGAGGTAGTGTGCTCCCTTTAAAATGATCCAGAGAATAAGATCACAAATAAACAGATATTTCAACAACACTAAAGGAAGCGCTGGTGCATATGTAGGTGCTTTATAGAATGCCCCCTAACATGAACCTGCTGACGAGTACTGGTGAACGTTTAAAAGTGTAGTATCATAAAAAATGCTAGGTGTATGCAATATGTAAAAGTATATTATATCAATACAATTTAATTAATCACAATTCATCAAAATTTAAACACACACACAATATATTCAAAGCTTTGATATAAAAAAGTAATCATAAAACAATCATAAAAAGATCCCTAATAACCTAATAATACAATTATCTAGGGCACATAAGAGAAAAACACATGTAATAAAAACATTTACATACATAGTAACATAGTAGATGAGGTTGAAAAAAGACCGAAGTCCATCGAGTTCAACCTATACAAATCTAAAATATATTCAAAAGCTCCAGTTAAACTTAAATAATCCCACTAAAAGGTGACCCATTTAATACTAGCAATCATATCCATGAATTTTGTTAATAGACAGAAATGTATCCAAATCATTTTTAAATGTATCTAGGGTATTGACATTCACTACCTCCTTTGGTAATGAGTTCCACACTTTTATTGCTCTTACAGTGAAAAAAACGTTTCCGTTGCAGGAGATTAAATCTCCTTTCCTCCAACCTTAAATTGTGACCTCTGGTCACAAACATAAACAGAGCTTCTGCCATCTCTGTATATGGGCCTTGAATATATTTATATAAAGTAATCATGTCACCTCTCAAGCACCTTTTTTCCAAAGAAAACAGACCTAGTTTGGCTAGCCTCTCCGTCCTCATAGGTTAAATTCTCCAATCCCCTTATTAGCTTTGTGGCCCTTCTCTGAACTTTTTCTAGTTCTGCATCTTTTTTTGTGATTGGTCCCCAGAACTACACTCCATACTCAAGGTGAGGTCTTACCAGGGCTTTATATAGTGACAGAATTATGCTTTCCTGCCTTGAGTCTAGGAGGGGTAGTTATCAACGTGTCTACCTCAAATACGCTGGAATTCCGCAGCGTATTTGAGGCAAGGCTGATTCGCCTTAGTTATCAAGCCCTAGATACCGGCAAAAGTAGAATTTAGTGACGTAAGCTTCGATCTGCCGGACTCAATCCGACACAGATCGATGCTTACGTCATTACTTGTGTGCGGCACAATCTGACTACTTTTGCTAGTTATAAAAAAACTAGCAGGTACGCTCAGCACTTTTCCGGCCCAGCGTACCTGGTTTTCAAACCGCGGCCCTGGAGGCGGCGGATTCCATAGGAATCAATGGGAGTCTGACCATAGCGAAAGTTCATGTTCGCTGCTGCCAGACATCCCATTCATTCCAATGGGAGCTGTCTACACCTAACACCCTAACATGTACCCCGAGTCTAAACACCCCTAATCTGCCCCCCCCTACACCGCTGCTACTAAATAAAGTGTTTACCCCCTAAACCGCCGCTCCTGGAGCCCACCGCAAGCTATACTAAATATGTTAACCCCTAAACCGCCGCTCCCGGACCACGCCGCAACTATAATAAACTTATTACCCCCTAAACCGCTGCTCCTGGAGACCACTGCCACGCTAATAAACTGATTAACCCCTAAACCGCCGCTCCCGGACCCCGCCGCCACCTACATTATACCTAGTAACCCCTACCCTGCCCCCCCTATACCGCCGCCACCTATAATTAAGTTATTAACCCCTATCCTGCCGATCCCGGACCCCGCCGCAACTAAATAAATAGTTTAACCCCTAAACCGCCGCTCCCGGACCCCGCCGCAACCTATATTAAACTTATTAACCCCTAATCTGCCCCCCCTACACCGTCGCCACCTATAATAAATTTATTAACCCCTATCCTGCCCCCTCTACACCGCCGCCACTGTAATAAAATTATTAACCCCTAAACCTAAGTCTAACCCTAACACCCCCCTAACTTAAATATTAATTAAATACATCTAAATAAATTTAACTCTTATTAACTAAATGAATCCTATTTAAAATTAAATACTTACCTTTAAAATAAACCCTAATATAGCTAAAATATAAATAATAATTATATTGTAGCTATCTTAGGATTTATTTTTATTTTACAGGCAACTTTCAATTTATTTTAACTAGGTACAATAGCTATTAAATAGTTATTAACTATTTCATAGCTACCTAGTTAAAATAAAGACAAATTTTGGGGCTGAGCCTGGCCATGCAGGGAGATGGCCGCACACTAAAAGGGCTCTCATCTCCCATGCTGGCAAAAACAACATTTAGGCTCAGATAAATCTTTCACTTTCAACTTTTCATGTTGGGGCCAAGGAGGGGAAGACTTGGAGCATACCCTCTGTCTTTTTGACGGAATCCTGAGGGGGTTCGCATCACAGCCGGATGATTCTGCAGGCCCGGGAGATTACAGAGGAGAGGGCACAGGGATCTATGAGCGCGAAGATCGCGCAACGGAAAAACTGCCGTAGGCCCCAAAGCAACTTAGCCTGAGTGCGCTACCGACCGGACACCTGACAGGACCGGCTTAGAGGGGAGGAATCGGCAGCGGGCGGCTCCTGATCAGAGGTGAGACACGCACTTAACACACTGCGACCTGATCAAGGAGGTGATTAACAGTTCAGCACATAACGCCTGATGGGCCAGAGGGTCAGGAACATTGCCCCACTCAGAGAGGGAACCAAAGAACATAGCATTATAACCCTTACTCTAGGCTATACAGTTAAGGGAGAAAGAATATATCAGGGTGACCGGAGAAAAAAAAGACTTAAATAAAACCCGCATAAAGGGCCCGGCTCCCACGTGGGTTAAGGATTTCTTGCCTGGGGTACTCCACTTATACAGAAATCCGTGCAACACACAAAAGCCCCTGATATTAACTAAGAATCCCCTACAATATACTAAAGGAGTGACTGTTCTGTTGACTTAGGGAAGACATAACCCCCTCTCTTCTAAAAAAAATTCCACTTTGATCTGAAGGCCTCATTAGAGGAAGCAGCTCTCACTCCCCTGTACACAAACACATCTATATATTTTATTTGAAACTGCAGTGTGTAATGCCTTGCAAGAGACAATCTAAAGCAGGACAGTCTGGACCCACAAACCCCTTAAGTCAATATCTAAAACCAATTGAATCTAGAGCAGAAGCTACTAGTGATAGCACAGCTAATAAGCAAAAAAACACAATGTCTCAGGTCATGCAGGATGAGGCACCTCAAACCCCTTATGTTACAAAAAATGATCTACAACATCTTTCATCCAAGGAGGATATACAAAATGTACTCAGGGAGATGAGAACCTTATTTGGTGACCTTAGGAAAGATATATCTGCCCTAGATAACAGGGTGCTCAAGATAGAAGAACAGCAGGGCACTTTATCTGACAAAGTTAAACACAATGCTGAAGATTTGAGAAGTCAATCAGAACAAATTTTTTATTTAACTGACAAAATGGAGGATTTGGACAATCGTTGAAGACGCAACAACCTCAGGTTCAGGGGGATTTCTGAATCTGTCCACCCCCCGCAATAGAAGGCTATTTGCAGGCCCTTTTCAGGGTAATAAAAGATACCCCCTCAGCAAAAGAAATCCCGATAGAGAGAGCCCACAGGGCGCTTAGACCTAAACCTCCTCCAAAAGCACCACCCAGAGACATTATCGTTAAATTTTTAAGCTACAAAGATAAAGAGGACATTCTTAGAGGTGCAAGGGCTAAACACCAGATCTCACATGCTGGGGAGGACATACAAATTTTTTCTGACCTTTCCCCGGTCACATTGCAAAAACGACGGGAACTCTCCCACATAACCTCACACCTCCGCAAGCACAAAATGCCTTACCGGTGGGGTTTTCCTGTATCCATCATTGTGAACCACAATAACAAGGCATTTATCTACAGACCGGGTACAGACCCACATTTGTTTTTCAAAGACCTGGACATCTCTAATGGGGGACCCAGAGGACCACACCCCCCTCCCGGAGGGGATGCATCAGGAACCTCAGCTCTAATGGATGGACATACCACAGATGAGTAAACTAATTTGCTACCTGTTTTGTCATTAAGGGAACTATGTTCAGTTTCAATCTAAGACCACCTTCAGAGGGGCCTAAAGGCAGTGCAGAGTTACCCTAGCACCAAGCCCTATCTCCACAAGGGATTGATTGTATTAGTGATAGCATCACTTACCAAAGTACCAGCCCAGCAGTTCTGCCATATTGACGTTGTTTTCTGGTAATCTTCTCCTCTAAAGGAGTAAAAGTGATATTATATGAGCTGGACCTACAGAGACTTAAACTACTCATTTTCCCACATAGTTTGTTATACAAATATTTTGATGCTCCCCTTGTTATAAGTTGATATATGTTGTTTATCAATGTTTACCAGTTGGTACTATAGGGGAACTGCAGGCCCCTGTGTCCACCTCTCCTTTTTCATTTTCTTTCTCCTTTTTTCCTCTTACCCTCCTGGACTCCTCCACCTTTCCTTTGCTTTCCCCTCCCCACCCCCTCCTCTTACTAATACACGTCTCTGGGTTGCTTTTATCCCTTCCTTGTGGTCTTTTTGAGTGACATTTGATAAGCCACTCCCTTTTGAATTGGGTTATAAAATACTGTAACACCAGAGCCTCTGTCTCTTCTGTTGTATCCTGCTCCTGCTAAAAGATGGATGATGTTGGACACAGAGAATCTGGTTAAGTATTTCTGGGATAATATTCTGTGTAGCAGTATTGCACAATTGGGGTTAGTGTAGAAAAGTTGCCCTGTATCTTAAAATGTGGACTGTATCTGTAAAATAGATTTATATATATATACCTGTAAATATTTATCTTATTATTAACATATATTGATTCCTAAATAAACTGTTTGACAAATAATGGAGGACCCCTCCTAGAGTTTATTTCACAATTTATCTGTGTTGGTTTTAGTGGTACCACCATAGAGATTTAGTATATTATATTTAGTAGAAAGTAAAGATATTTTAAATTAATAGATAACCACACTTACACCCTCTTCTCCCCCTGCTTACTCACCCGTATCGGGCTGCCTATCCCCTCCAGGGCAAAACTGCAGCAGAGGTAGGACTGAATATGTAGCTTAAAGTACTGCTAAGGGAAATGTTTTAGTCTCTATCTTGTAAATACTTTTGTAGGGGGAGGCGGGGATGATGTGTGCAATGTTCACGCTGAGGGGGTAATAACGTTTACAGTTAGGGTTTGTGTACTCTATTGGATATGTGACCTTTATTCATAAAATTGTTTTCCCCTATGAGCTGTGTATACTGCCCCCCCCTCGCCTCTCTCCCTTCTTCGGTCTTCCCCGGACTCCCCTTTGTCCATATATCATATCTCTACTCCATATCTCTTTATCTTCTTCTATTGCCCCAGGCAACTTGTGAATAGTGTAGATGTTATGTTAGCCCTTACATATTATCTGATGGGATATGCCTTATATCTGGGAAAAGGGATTTGATAAGATCTTGCCCCACAAAATATATCTGTAACACTACATGTGGACAAAAATATCGGTTTCCACTCCCTTACCTTGTCTCCCTTTGCATCTATGTTCTGGCTACTGGTGCCGTCCCTTTCCCCCTGAAATCTTCTGACCCCTTCCACCTTGCTTCGCCTTGCCCTTCCCTCCCAGTCACTTCACAGACCCAACACAGTTATAAAAATTTAACTTTCTCTGCAAGATGTTGTTATGGTTATTATTTGCCGCGCATGGGGATACCAACCCCATTTTTGTTCTTGAACTTGTTTTGATTGCAAACCTGGTTACCTAAATACTAGGACTCTCTCAGCCTATCGCACAACTTTCTTTTTTTTTTTTTTTTTTTTCTCTCTTACAGTATCTTTAGTGGAAAGACATTTTGGACTCTACTATATAGATCTATTTAAATACCAAATTTTTTTCTTTTTTTTTTTCTTCTATCTTCTCCCTTCCCTCTCCCCTCTTCTGGGATCTCAAAATGCCTCCCAAAACTAGTAAATTCCAAAATCACACTCTACAGCTAACCACAATTAATGCCAAGGGGTTAAACAGCCCGGGGAAACGCTCTATAGCATTTCGAGATCTGAATAAAATTAACAGCCATGTACTTATGGTACAAGAAACCCACTTCCAGAAGGGCAAAGAACCAAAGTGGTATAACAAACTGTATCCGCACGCGTTCTTCGCCTCTGGTCCAAACAAAAAAGCGGGAGTGGGGATTCTAACAAACTATATAACCTAGGAAGGGATAGCACCTCGTCCAAGGAAAACATGAACCATTATTTTCAAAATTTGCAACTCCCCACAATAGATAAAAAGACCGCTGATTCTCTGGCTGCTCAGATAACGATAGAAGAGCTTCATTTAGCTATCAATGACATCCCTTCAGGGAAAAGCCCGGGTCCGGATGGACTCACATCCACTTATTATAAAAAATGCGAAGGAGCTTTGACCCCACATATGCTACAGATGTTTAATAAATTGAGGGATGATCCCACATTGACTAGAACGCTACTAGAAGCGCATATCACAGTTCTCACTAAACCAGGCAAACCTGCTACTACCCCAGGCAATTTTAGACCCATATCCCTAATTAATACAGACATGAAGATTCTGGCCAAGATATTGGCTAATAGATTGAATAAAATTCTCCCAAATTTGATTGCTAGGGACCAAGTGGGATTTATTCCAGGATGTGAGGCAAGGGATAACATTACTAAAGTCATTCAATTGATTAATTACGCGAAGGTGTCGGGTACTCCCATGGTCTTGTTCGCTACAGACGCGGAAAAGGCCTTCGACAGGGTAGGCTGGCCCTTCCTGCAGAGGGCTATGAGCGGAATGGGTATTCCCCCGGCTTTCTTGAATATGTCAATGGCATTATATTCGGCCCCGAATGCTCGGGTCCGGGTAAATGGGCTACTATCTGACACCTTCTGTATCAGCAACGGTACAAGGCAGGGGTGTCCTCTTTCTCCCCTATTATTCGCCATATCAATTGAGGTTCTTGCACAAAAAATTAGACTTAATGATAAAATATCGGTTATCAAAGTAGGAGACTTGGAGAGTAAACAAGCATTATATGCTGATGATGTGCTTTTCACCTTGACTAAAGCTGAAACTTCTATCCCTGAGCTGCTGAAAGAACTGGAATCCTATGGTGCGGTCTCCAATTTCCTTCTCAACTTAAACAAATCAGAACTTATGAATATTAATACCCCCCCACAACACTTAATCACCCTACATGAAAAACACTCGATCCCAATAGCCCATACCAGGTTGAAGTACCTAGGAATACACCTCACACCATGTGTTCAGGACCTCTTTAAACATAATTTTATACCCTTGAGGGAAGACATAATTAGGGACCTCTCCTGCTGGAGGAACAAACCTATCTCCTGGTTAGGGAGAATAGGAGTCTTTAAAATGAATATCCTTCCTAGAATCCTTTACATCTTTCAAGCTCTGCCTATTCCAATATCAGAAGGATATATCAAGCAACTGCAAGCCACAATAGAATGATACATTTGGGCGAATATTAGAACCAGGGTCCCAAAAAAAACAATGTACTTACCTAGGAGTAGAGGTGGGTTGGGCTTGCCGAATTTAGTTGAATATAGAAGAGCAATCTTTCTACAAAGGGTAGTAGAGTGGTCCCATAACAAACCTGACAAAGCTTGGATACACTTAGATAGGCAAATATTCTCATTAAACAATGTAGGGACTGTGGCATGGATCTCCCCAACCAATAGGCCTAAGCAAATCTCAAAATATCTTATCACTGCAGAGACGCTCATGATATGGGACAAAACAATAGTAACAAGCACTCATATCTCCTCAAGGGATTCTCCTCTTACGCCAATTATTGAAAACCCTGACCTCCCATATAGGAGATTGGGCTTTCGTATCAAGCACCCCTATAGTCTTAGCAAAGGGTCTATGTTGTTTCTTAGGGAACACGGTTCCTTTAAAACACAGGGTCAAATGGCTGAGGCCTTAAGGGAGATATTCTCCTCATGGCTCAATTTTAATAGACTGCTCCACTACATCTCCCATCACAGGAAAAGGGACGAACTGGGCAGAGAGACCACAAATTTTGAGGGCCTTTGTACCCTTCCAAACATACCAAGACACCTTGTGTCAGTCCTTTACAGGATATCTGCATATGGAGCTGAGACTCCACTCCCTACTTACACTATAGCGTGGAATAAAGAGTTGTCCCGGGAATTGGAGGAAGATTCGTGGCGGAGGGCCTTTGAGCTCACAAAGCGCTCGTCGGTTTCCGCCATGATACAGGAGCTACACTTTAAAATCTTAAGCCGCTGGTATCTTACCCCGGTTAGGCTTCACAAATTCTTCCCATCCGTGAGCAACCTATGCTGGAGGGGTTGTGGCGAGGAAGGATCACTGAAACATATATGGTGGTCATGCACCAAGCTAGACAATTACTGGAAACAAATCACATCCACCATGTCAACTGTCCTGAATACTTACATTCCAAACACTATGGAAAGCATACTGTTCTGCTCCCTACCCATAGTAGAGGAATCGGCTAAACTAGCTCTCCTGTTAATAATGATCACAGGAGCAAAAAAACTTATTCCCAAAAATTGGAAAACCCAGATAGTCCAAACAGTAGAAGAGTGGAGAAGGGAGGTCCTTGACCTCATTACCCTGGAGAGATATCACTATCTCAAAATTAACAAGCTTGACACACATGAAATGATCCAGGCAATATGGAAAGGCTCTATTTAAAGGGAAATGAGGCAAAAAGTTGGTAGACAGTTTCATCCCAATCCCTCACCCCCTACCCCCCCCTTTCCCCTTTTTTTTTTTGTTTTTTTTGTTTTTGTTTTGTTTTGTGTTTTGTTGCAGTGAATAGCCTTCTTTACAACCATAGATAAGTGCGAGACTGAGAAGTTAACATAAGCATTACCAAAAACTATGGCCTAGATTTGGAGTTTGGCGTTAGCCGTGAAAACCAGCGTTAGAGGCTCCTAACGCTGGTTTTAGGCTAACTCCGGTATTTGGAGTCACTCAAAAAAGGGTCTAACGCTCACTTTTCAGCCGTGACTTTTCCATACCGCAGATCCCCTTACGTCAATTGCGTATCCTATCTTTTCAATGGGATCTTTCTAACTCTGGTATTTAGAGTCGTGTCTGAAGTGAGCGTTAGAATTCTAACGACAAAACTCCAGCCGCAGAAAAAAGTCAGTAGTTAAGGGCTTTCTGGGCTAACGCCGGTTCATTAAGCTCTTAACTACTGTACTCTAAAGTACACTAACACCCATAAACTACCTATGTACCCCTAAACCGAGGTCCCCCCACACCGCCACCACTCGATTAAATTTTTTTAACCCCTAATCTGCCGACCGCCACCTACGTTATACTTATGTACCCCTAATCTGCTGCCCCTAACACCGCCGACCCCTGTATTATATTTATTAACCCCTAACCTGCCCCCCACAACGTCGCCGCCAGCTACCTACAATAATTAACCCCTAATCTGCCGACCGCAAAGCGCCGCCACCTACATTATAGCTATGTACCCCTAATCTGCTGCCCCTAACACCGCCGACCCCTATATTATATTTATTAACCCCTAATCTGCCGCCCTCAACGTCGCCTCCACCTGCCTACACTTATTAACCCCTAATCTGCCGAGCGGACCGCACCGCTATTATAATAAAGTTATTAACCCTTAATCCGCCTCACTAACCCTATAATAAATAGTATTAACCCCTAATCTGCCCTCCCTAACATCGCCGACACCTAACTTCAAACATTAACCCCTAATCTGCCGACCGGAGCTCACCGCTATTCTAATAAATGTATTAACCCCTAAAGCTAAGTCTAACCCTAACACTAACACCCCCCTAAGTTAAATATAATTTTAATCTAACGAAATTAATTAACTCTTATTAAATAAATTATTCCTATTTAAAGCTAAATACTTACCTGTAAAATAAATCCTAATATAGCTACAATATAAATTATAATTACATTGTAGCTATTTTAGGATTAATATTTATTTTACAGGCAACTTTGTAATTATTTTAACCAGGTACAATAGCTATTAAATAGTTAAGAACTATTTAATAGTTACCTAGTTAAAATAATTACAAAATTACCTGTAAAATAAATCCTAACCTAAGTTACAATTAAACCTAACACTATACTATCATTAAATTAATTAAATAAAATACCTACAATTACCTACAATTAAACCTAACACTACACTATCAATACATTAATTAAATACAATATCTACAAATAACTACAATGAAATAAACCAACTAAAGTACAAAAAATAAAAAAGAACTAAGTTACAAAAAATAAAAAAAATATTTACAAATATAAGAAAAATATTACAACAATTTTAAACTAATTACACCTACTCTAAGCCCCCTAATAAAATAACAAAGACCCCCAAAATAAAAAATGCCCTACCCTATTCTAAATTACTAAAGTTAAAAGCTCTTTTACCTTACCAGCCCTGAACAGGGCCCTTTGCGGGGCATGCCCCAAGAAGTTCAGCTCTTTTGCCTGTAAAAAAAACATACAATACCCCCCCCCCAACATTACAACCCACCACCCACATACCCCTAATCTAACCCAAACCCCCCTTAAATAAACCTAACACTAAGCCCCTGAAGATCTTCCTACCTTATCTTCACAATACCAGGTTCACCGTTCCGTCCTGAAGAGCTCCTCCGATGTCCTGATCCAAGCCCAAACGGGGGGCTGAAGATGTCCATGATCCGGTAGAAGTCTTCATCCAAGCGGGGCAGAAGAGGTCTTCCATCCGATTGAAGTCTTCATCCAGGCGGCATCTTCTATCGACATCCATCTGGAGCGGAGCGGCAGCAACCTGAAGACCTCCGACGCGGAACATCCATCCTGGCCGACGACTGAACGACGAATGACGTCCTTTAAATGACGTCATCCAAGATGGCGTCCCTCGAATTCCGATTGGCTGATAGGATTCTATCAGCCAATCGGAATTAAGGTAGGAATATTCTGATTGGCTGATGGAATCAGCCAATCAGAATCAAGTTCAATCCGATTGGCTGATCCAATCAGCCAATCAGATTGAGCTCGCATTCTATTGGCTGATCGGAACAGCCAATAGAATGCAAGCTCAATCTGATTGGCTGATTGGATCAGCCAATCGGATTGAACTTGATTCTGATTGGCTGATTCCATCAGCCAATCAGAATATTCCTACCTTAATTCCGATTGGCTGATAGAATCCTATCAGCCAATCGGAATTCGAGGGACGCCATCTTGGATGACGTCATTTAAAGGAACCGTCATTCGTCGTTCAGTCGTCGGCCAGGATGGATGTTCCGCGTCGGAGGTCTTCAGGATGCTGCCGCTCCGCTCCAGATGGATGTCGATAGAAGATGCCGCCTGGATGAAGACTTCAATCGGATGGAAGACCTCTTCTGCCCCGCTTGGATGAAGACTTCAATCGGATGGAAGACTTCTTCTGCCCCGCTTGGATGAAGACTTCTACCGGATCATGGACATCTTCAGCCCCCCGCTTGGGCTTGGATCAGGACATCGGAGGAGCTCTTCAGGACGGATCGGTTAACCTGGTATGGTGAAGATAAGGTAGGAAGATCTTCAGGGGCTTAGTGTTAGGTTTATTTAAGGGGGGTTTGGGTTAGATTAGGGGTATGTGGGTGGTGGGTTGTAATGTTGGGGGGGGTATTGTATGCTTTTTTTACAGGCAAAAGAGCTGAACTTCTTGGGGCATGCCCCGCAAAGGGCCCTGTTCAGGGCTGGTAAGGTAAAAGAGCTTTTAACTTTAGTAATTTAGAATAGGGTAGGGCATTTTGTTATTTTGGGGGGCTTTGCTATTTTATTAGGGGGCTTAGAGTAGGTATAATTAGTTTAAAATTGTTGTAATATTTTTCTTATGTTTGTAAATATTTTTTTATTTTTTGTAACTTAGTTCTTTTTTATTTTTTGTACTTTAGTTAGTTTATTTCATTGTAGTTATTTGTACATATTGTATTTAATTAATGTATTGATAGTGTAGCGTAAGGTTTAATTGTAGGTAATTGAAGGTATTTTATTTAATTAATTTAATGATAGTATAGTGTTAGGTTTAATTGTAACTTAGGTTAGGATTTATTTTACAGGTAATTTTGTAATTATTTTAACTAGGTAACTATTAAATAGTTCTTAACTATTTAATAGCTATTGTACCTGGTTAAAATAATTACAAAGTTGCCTGTAAAATAAATATTAATCCTAAAATAGCTACAATGTAATTATAATTTATATTGTAGCTATATTAGGATTTATTTTACAGGTAAGTATTTAGCTTTAAATAGGAATAATTTATTTAATAAGAGTTAATTAATTTCGTTAGATTAAAATTATATTTAATTTAGGGGGGTGTTAGTGTTAGGGTTAGACTTAGCTTTAGGGGTTAATACATTTATTAGAATAGCGGTGAGCTCCGGTCGGCAGATTAGGGGTTAATAATTGAAGTTAGGTGTCGGCGATGTTAGGGAGGGCAGATTAGGGGTTAATACTATTTATTATAGGGTTAGTGAGGCGGATTAGGGGTTAATAACTTTATTATAGTAGCGCTCAGGTCCGCTCGGCAGATTAGAGCTTAATAAGTGTAGGCAGGTGGAGGCGACGTTGTGGGGGGCAGATTAGGGGTTAATAAATATAACATAGGGGTCGGCGGTGTTAGGGGCAGCAGATTAGGGGTACATAGGGATAATGTAAGTAGCGGCGGGTTACGGAGCGGCAGATTAGGGGTTAAAAATAATATGCAGGGGTCAGCGATAGCGGGGGCGACAGATTAGGGGTTAATAAGTGTAAGGTTAGGGGTGTTTAGACTTGGGGTACATGTTAGAGTGTTAGGTGCAGACGTAGGAAGTGTTTACGCATAGCAAACAATGGGGCTGCGTTAGGAGCTGAACGCGGCTTTTTTGCAGGTGTTAGGTTTTTTTTCAGCTCAAACAGCCCCATTGTTTCCTATGGGGGAATCGTGCACAAGCATGTTTTTGAGGCTGGCCGCTTGCGTAAGCAACTCTGGTATCGAGAGATGAAGCTGCGTTAAATATGCTCTACGCTCCTTTTTTGGAGCCTAACGCAGCCTTTATGTGGACTCTCAATACCAGAGTTATTTTTATGGTGCGGCCAGAAAAAAGCCGGCGTTAGCTACGCGGGTCCTTACCGACAAAACTCCATATCTAGCCGTATGTAAGAAGTTTTTTTTTTTTCCTTTCTATGTAACTGTTTATTTAAAATGTTTTGAAATGTTTTAAAATGTTTTAAATGTTTTCATTTTAATGTTTTAAAATGAAAAAGAAAAAGGGAGCCATATATATGAATGTTCTGGTTTATACTACCACATGGTACCTCATGATGATGTAAAAGAAGCATTTTTGTGAACATTGTAAACCTGTAAATTAATCAATAAAGCTCTTTTGAAACATAAAAAAAAATAAAGACAAATTTACCTGTAAAATAAATCCTAACTTAAGTTACAATTACACCTAACACTACACTATACTTTAATAAATTATTCCTATTTAAAACTAAATACTTACCTGTAAAATAAACCCTAAGATAGCTACAATGTAATTAATAATTACATTGTAGCTATTTTAGGATTTATATTTACTTTACAGGTAACTTTGTATTTATTTTAGCTAGTTAGAATAGTTATTAAATAGTTATTAACTATTTAATAACTACCTAGCTAAAAGAAATACAAAATTACCTGTAAAATAAATCCTAACCTAAGTTACAATTAAACCTAACACTATACTATCATTAAATTAATTAAATAAATTACCTACAAATAACTACAGTTAAATACAATTAAATAAACTAACTAAAGTACAAAAAATAAAAAAAGCTAAGTTACAAAAAATAAAAAAAATAAGTTACAAACATTTAAAAAATATTACAACAAGTTTAAGCTACTTACACCTAATCTAAGCCCCCTAATAAAATAACAAAGCCCCCCAAAATAAAAAAATGCCCTACCCTATTCTAAATTAAAAAGTTACCAGCTCTTTATTATAGGTGGCGACGGTGTAGGGGGGCAGATTAGGGGTTAATAAGTTTAAAATAGGTTGCGGCGGGGTCCGGGAGCGGCGGTTTAGGGGTTAAACTATTTATTTAGTTGCGGCGAGGTCCGGGATCCGCAGGATAGGGGTTAATAACTTTATTATTGGTGGCGACGGTGTAGGGGGGGCAGATTTGGGGTTAATAAGTTTAAGATAGGTTGCGGCGGGGTCCGGGGGTGGCGGTTTAAGGGTTAAACTATTTATTTAGTTGCGGCGAGGTCCGGGATCGGCAGGATAGGGGTTAATAACTTTATTATAGGTGGCGGCGGTATAGGGGGGGCAGGATAGGGGTTACTAGGTATAATGTAGGTGGCGGCGGTGTCCGGGTGCGGCGGTTTAGGGGTTAATACATTTATAAGCGTTGCGGTGGGGTCTAGGAGTGGCGGTTTAGGGGTTAATAACTTTATTGAGTTGCGGGGGGCTCCGGGGGCGCCGGTATAGGGGGTAGAACAGTGTAGTTAGTGTGGGTGCTTAGTGACAGCTTGCTCATTGCCCCGTACTTGATGCGTGGCTTTTTGACAGCTTTTTTGATAACTTAGGCGAACGTATTCAGGTCCGCGGCGGCGATGGTAGGCTAGCTTAGGCGGGCGTATTGGACAGGCGAAGGCAGGTAAAGTAGACAGGTTGATAAGTACCCCTCAATGCCTCTTTTAATACATGCTAGTATCTTATTAGTATTTGGAGCTGCTGCCCTGCATTGTGCACCCATATTTAGCTTGTTATCTATTACTACCCCCAAATCCTTTTCCTCCTGTGTTTGGCTAAGTCTTGTCCCATTTAAATAATATGTTGCCTGCTTATTTTTACTTCCAAAACGTAGAACCTTGCATTTTCCCGTATTAAATCTCATTTTCCATTTACCTGCCCATTCTAATTTTTGCAGGTCCCTTTGTAACGAAAGTTCATCCTGCTCTGACCTAATGACCTTACTTAACTTAGTATCATCTGCAAAAATAGAGATGTCGCTATTTAATCCTAGGTCCAAGTCATTTATAAAAATATTAAAAAGAATATAGGGCCCAGCACTGATCCCTGGTGTACTCCACTGATTACCATTGTCCAAACTGAGTATGATCCATTTGCTACTAATTGTTGCTCCCTATCTTTTATCCAGTTATTTAACCACAAACTAACATTTTCAGCTATTCCCAGTCCCTTAATTTTGTGCATTAATCTCTCATGTGGCACTGTATCAAACGCCTTTGCAAAATCTAAGTATATCACATCAACTGATTCCCCTTTATATATATTTTTACTTACTTCCTCATAGAATCTAATTAGATTAGTTTGACATGATCTATTTCTCATAAAACCATGCTGATTAGAACTCATAATCTTGTTTACACGAATATGCTCATCAATATAATCCCTTATAATCATTTCAATAATCTTCCCCACTATTGACCAACTGGTCTATAGCTTCCTGGATCATCCCTACTTCCCTTTTTGAAGAGTAGCACCACATCAGCTTTACGCTAATCCTTGGGTACCATGCCGGAGGATAATGAGTCTTGAAAAATTAAGAGTAGAGGTTTGTCTATAACAGTGCTAAGTTCTCTTAACACCCTTGGGTGTATTCCATCAAGGCCTGGAGATTTATTTACCTTAATATTATCCAATTTGTTCCTGATATCCTCTATACATAACCCAATTAATGGTATGGGCTGGCATGTTCTATTTTGTTCCAAAGTATCATCCAATGGTTCCTCTCTTGTGTATACTGAAGAAAAAAACTGGTTTAGTATCTCAGCCTTCTCCCTGTCAATGTTAATCATGCTACCCTCCCCTCATTTTAATGTACCTATATTGTCTTTCTTAGATTTTTTGCTATTTATGTACTTAAAGAACCTTTTAGGGTTAGATTTAGAATCCTTTGCAATTAATTTTTCATTTTCAATTTTGGCTAATTTGATTGAATTTTTGCATTTTATTGCATTCCTTATAAATATGGAATTTTGAGTCTGTACTATTTTCTTTCAAATGCCCTACGTTTTTTCCTAATTTCTCTTAACACATTTATATTCAGCCACATTGGCTTGGATTTTTTATTTTTATAACCATATGGTATTTGTTTATATGTATATTTATTTAACAAAGTTTTAAATGTTATCCATTTATCCTCTGTATTTTTATTAGAGAATACTTTGTCCCAATTTATGTTATTTAATGATTTCCTTAAATCGTTGAATTTTGCTTTCTTAAATATAAAAGTCTTGGTTAAACCTTTACGACACTGCTTATGAAAGGAAATTTCAAATGTGACCATGTTATGATCACTGTTACCCAAATGTTCTTTGACTGTAATGTATCAATTTCAGCTCTTGATAAGTTTACAAGATGTGTCAGTTTGGTACTTGGAAATTAGTAACTAAGTATTTTATTTAGAATTAAATGATGTGATGTTTCACAATGCTAACCCGAAATAGGAGTTTCCTAAGTTAACAAAATGAATTAGTATTGCCAGAGGTTAACCCGCTGTACTCCGGAATGCTAGGAGTACAGAGTGGTTATTAGTGGCTCAAGTTATGGAATACAAAGTTCATACCTTCCTTAGGTGGAGATGGAAACAGTTAGTGTTACCGGAGGTTTGTTGGAGCTGGTATGTAACACTTAACGGCAAACCGCATCAACCGCTTCTCAGGGGGAGAGAGACGCTGCTGGCAGGAGCGGGCGGTAGCTGATGACGTAACCGCAGCTCCGGCGTCTGTGTCCCAAGGTGTGAGAGCAGGAGCTGACAGGAACGAACTGTGCTGAAGGAAAAGGTATAAGTTTGCTGAATATGTCAGTGAGAATATCCAAGTTAGATGGCTAGTAGTAACGAAGCTTCTAGTAGAGTAGTCTGCTTCAATAATCCAGCAACTAACTATGCAAGTTATGCTAATTTATAGTGAAGAGGAGGAGTGCTCTTAAAGGGACAGTATGAGAGAAACGGTATTCCTTACATAGTCCCCCCCCCCAAGGAAACCACAGCGAGGTTTCAAGGACGAGGTCTGTCTGGATGCCTCCGATGGAACTGAGAGATCAACCGGGGCGCAGAAAGATTTGAGACAGGTTCCCATGAGTCCTCTTCCTGACCAAAACCCAGCCAACGGACAAGGTAAAACAGCTGTCCATGATCAAGTCGGGAGTCTAAAATACTATGAACCTGGAATTCCTCCTGGTCAGTTGGTGCTGAAACACCCGGGAGATGAGAGAGCAGGGGTACATCTGAATTACAAGGTTTCACCAGAGAAATATGAAAAGTCGGGTGTACCTTAAGTGAAGGTGGAAGATCCAGGGTAACGGTGAGAGGATTCGAGATTGAGGAAATAAGGAACGGGCCAATGAAAGTACGTCCAAGTTTTTTAGATGGGTAGTGCAATTTTAAATTCTTAGTGGACAACCAAACACGTTGACCAACTGTGTAGGTTGGTCCAGGTCTGCGCCTCAAGTTGTAGTAATTACTTTGAGTTTTTTGGGAATCAAGAATGTGCTTCTTAACTGAGGAGAAAATTCGGGAGATGTCATTCACCATATCATTTACCTGAGGGCAAGGTGTGTCGATCCTGGGCAAAAAGTCTGCTCGGGGATGCAAGCCATAATTTATAAAGAAAGGAGTGAACTGAGTTGAGGAATTCACATGGTTGTTATAAGAAAATTCCGCTAAATGGATATAATCAGCCCAAGTATGCTGTTCTTGAGAGCAATAACAGCGTAAGAACTGTTCAATGCTTTGGTTCACTCTTTCAGTTAGTCCATTTGACTGTGGGTGGAAAGAAGTCGTGAGGGATTGTTCCATATGAAGTGATTTGCAGAGATTCTTCCAAAATCTGGATGTAAACTGTGACCCTCGATCGCTTATCACAACCTTCGGGATACCATGTAAGCGAATGATTTCTTTAAGGAATAGATCAGCAGTGATTTTAGAGGTAGGTAAAGCAGTTGTCGGAACAAAATGAGCCATTTTGGAGAAGAGGTCCGTGATGACAAAGATGGTATTAAATCCATTGGATCTAGGAAGATCTACAATAAAGTCCATGGAAACTTTCTCCCAGGGTTTATCTGGTACTGGTACTGGTTGTAGGAACCCAAAGGGTCGCTGTTTCGCATGTTTAGAGGTGGCACATGTATCACAGTTGGATATATAGCTATGTACGGATTGTCTGAGTCTTGGCCACCAGTAGAATCGAGTGAGAAGTTCCATGGTATTTCCCACACCCCTATGTCCTGCTAAGGGTGAGTCGTGTACTTGCTTTAATAAAGATTGGCGAAGGTTAACAGGTATGAATAGTTTGTTCTGCCTGTAATACAAACCATCGGTGTGTAATGTGAGATCGTCTAGGTTAATATCAGTGCTGAGATTCTGATCCGCTTTGATCTGAGATGCAGTTAACCCAACGAAACACTCTTGTGGAACAACAGTAGTAGGCGGATAATCTGGATTTAGATTGAATGGCAGTCGAGAGAGGGCATCAGCTTTTCCATTTTTATCACCTGGCCTATAACAGATGGTAAAGCGAAATCTAGAAAAATAGAGACTCCATCTCAATTGTCTTGAGGAGAGTGTCTTATTAGTTTGAAGGTATTGCAAGTTCTTGTGGTCGGTAAATATGATTATTGGATGTTCTGCACCCTCCAGGAGATGTCGCCAGTGATCAAATGAACATTTAATGGCCAATAACTCCTTTTCTCCCACTGGGTAATTCCTCTCTGCCGGTTGGAGGACTCTGGAATAGTATGCAACGGGATGGAGAGATTCCTTACAAGAGGGCCTTTGTGAAAGGATTGCTCCAATAGCATAATCCGAGGCATCAACCTCCAAAACAAACTGGTGAGTTAGATCAGGATACCTCAGGATAGGTTCTGAGGAAAACTTTTGTTTTAAGAAGTCGAACGCCTCTTGAGCTTGGAGTGTCCATGAGAATTTAAGATGTTGTTTAGTGAGATCCGTGAGAGGTTTGCAAATAGCAGCGAATCCAGGAATAAACTTCCTATAAAAGTTAGAGAATCCAAGGAAACGCTGTACGTCCTTCCTGGAGGAAGGAGTTGGCCAGTCTAGTATAGCACTAATCTTTTTGTTATCCATAGAGATACCTTGCTCAGTGATGTTATAACCTAAGAAGGTTATGTTTTTTGCTTCAAATATGCATTTTTCAGGCTTAGCGTATAATTTATTTTGTCTTAACCTGAGTAAAACTTCCTTGACATGACTTCTGTGTTGGGTCAAATCAGAAGAGTAAATTAGAATGTCATCTAAATAGACTATAACGTACACGTCAAGTATATCCCTGAAGATGTCATTTATGAAACATTGAAATGTAGCTGGGGCGTTACACAGTCCGAATGGCACTACAGTATACTCATAAAGACCATATCTAGTCCTAAATGCTGTAAGCCATTCGTCCCCAGCTCTTATTCTTATCAGATTATAGGCTCCTCTGAGATCCAACTTTGTGAAGTACGAGGAACCGCGTAATCTTTCCATTAATTCCGGGATTAATGGAAGGGGATATCTGTTTTTCCTAGTGCGCTTGTTTAGCTCCCTATAGTCTATTATAGTCCTGAGTGTACCGTCCTTATTGGTCACAAAAAATATTCCCGCACCAGCGGGGGAGGTACTGGGTCTTATGAACCCTTTTTTAAGGTTATCGTCAATGTACACCTTTAGGTGCTCTAATTCGGGTTTAGACAGTGGATATAAGTGTCCAAAGGGTATGGACACCCCAGGAAGGAGGTCTATGGGGCAATCGTATGCCCTATGTGGTGGAAGACTTTCTGCTTCGGTCTTATCAAATACATCTCTAAATTCCTGATAATGTTGAGGAATAGGTTGTTCACTATTAATCACACTGAGGAGGATAGAGCTGTCTGTCATTTGTGTTTTATCTATTTCCTTGGGAAAAGATATGGTTAGGTGAGCCCAATCTATATGTGGTTTGTGAGCCCTTAACCAATTTATTCCTAGGATAACCTTGAACATGGGGGAAGATATAACATCAAGTGATATCATGTCAGTTTTATGGTTCTCTAAGTGTAAAGTCAAGGGAATTGTCTGGTGAGTAAGTGGCCCACTTGAAAGTATGCTACCGTCAATAACTTTAACAGAGACAGGTGTTTGCTTTGAAATTATAGGTATTTTATTTTTAAACACAAAATTCATGTCAACGAAGTTTCCACAGGATCCGGTGTCAATTAACGCTATCGTCTGGATCTTGCAGGAATCCCACTGTAAATTGACAGAAATAGTGAGGTATGTGGCAGAAACAAGTTTAGAAAAGAAATTAAGTTGATGGTTTTTTATCTTACCTATTTTCTGTTTTGCCAATTGGGGGCAGTCTTTTACCTCATGTTTGGGTGATGCACAGTATAGGCATAGGTTCAACGTCTTCCTTCTGGTTTTTTCCTGAGCAGATAGAGGGCCCTTTATAAACCCTATCTCCATGGGTTGTGGTAAGTCCTTTGTAGAAGTGGTAGGTGAGATAGAAGGCCTCTTTGCAATACCAATTCTTTCACTACGTCTCTCTCTAAGACGCCGATCAATAGAGATAGCAACTGTATAGAATTCCTCCAAAGTCTCAGGTATTCCTGTACGGGAGATTTCGTCTTTAAGTTCCTCACTTAAACCTAAACGAAATTGATTTTTGAGAGAAATCTCATTCCATATAGCATCTCTTGCATAGATCTTGAATTGTGTAATGTAAGTTTCAACGGGGTTTTTTGACTGTTTTAAAGCTCTCAAATTATTTTCTGAAGATATCTGTTTATATGAATCCTCATACAGTGTAGACATCTCAGAAAAAAATGCTTCTAGGGATCCCAAGATAGGATCTTCGGATTCAAAAAAAGCATCTGCCCATGCCCTTGGTTCACCTCTTAAATATGAGATCACAGTTAGTACTCTGGTTCTTTCTGTGGCGTAAGTCTTGGGTTTCAGTTGAAACATGAGTAAACATGAATTTCTGAATTCCCTAAACTGAGCCCTATTACCAGAGAACCTTTCGGGAGTTGAAACAGCTGGTTCAGGAGAGTGTTCAGTAGCAGGTGATTTGGCAGATAATGTTTCCCTAAGACAGGCTTTTAGGGCCTGGTTCTCCAATTGTAATTCTCTGAATGAGTTAGACAAAAGGTCAACCCTATCAGACAAACTTTTTATGTGGTCAGCCATAGTGGTAGGCTCCATTTCCATGATGAAATAACAACACAAGATAATAGTTTTTTATAATATAACCTTAAACAGGTTGATATGAGCTGTAACTTTTTCTGGCTGGATTATTATGTAATGTATCAATTTCAGCTCTTGATAAGTTTACAAGATGTGTCAGTTTGGTACTTGGAAATTAGTAACTAAGTATTTTATTTAGAATTAAATGATGTGATGTTTCACAATGCTAACCCGAAATAGGAGTTTCCTAAGTTAACAAAATGAATTAGTATTGCCAGAGGTTAACCCGCTGTACTCCGGAATGCTAGGAGTACAGAGTGGTTATTAGTGGCTCAAGTTATGGAATACAAAGTTCATACCTTCCTTAGGTGGAGATGGAAACAGTTAGTGTTACCGGAGGTTTGTTGGAGCTGGTATGTAACACTTAACGGCAAACCGCATCAACCGCTTCTCAGGGGGAGAGAGACGCTGCTGGCAGGAGCGGGCGGTAGCTGATGACGTAACCGCAGCTCCGGCGTCTGTGTCCCAAGGTGTGAGAGCAGGAGCTGACAGGAACGAACTGTGCTGAAGGAAAAGGTATAAGTTTGCTGAATATGTCAGTGGGGATATCCAAGTTAGATGGCTAGTAGTAACGAAGCTTCTAGTAGAGTAGTCTGCTTCAATAATCTAGCAACTAACTATGCAAGTTATACTAATTTATAGTGAAGAGGAGGAGTGCTCTTAAAGGGACAGTATGAGAGAAACGGTATTCCTTACATTGACTTCTATGTTTGATATTATATCTGTATTATTTGATAGCACTAAATCCAAAATAGTTGGCTCCTCTATTAATTGTGACACGAAGTTATCCCTGAGAACATTTATAAATCTATCCCCCTTAGCTGAATTACTAGTTTAATTGGCCCAGTTTATATCAGTGGTGGTAACATTTCAACAACAATCCAAAAACAGTGTTTCCATACTTCTTCTGGTAGTGTAAATGTTTCGGCCCGTGCCTTTATCAAGACTCTCTTGATAAAGGCCTAGCACGTGCTGAAACGCGTAGACCTGCACTGGAGGATCATTGCACTGTTATTTTATATTTTTTAAATCTTGAACTTTTTTCACCATTATTTACACTACCAGAAGAAGTATGGAAACACTGTTTTTGGATTGTTGTTGAAATGTTACCACCACTGGCGATTTATTGATTTTGAACTTTATTTTTACATTTTTTTATTTCTATTTTTATTAGTTTTTTCATTATCATTTTTATTCATTATTTTTTCATGCCACTGACAAATTTGGTTTGAAGTTTTTTTGGATTTTATTTTTTCACGCCACTGAGACAATTTGGTTTGAAGTTTTTTGGATTTTTCAGGTCCTATTGGACACTCACCTTTTATTATCTCCCACAAACTAAGTTTGGACATCACTACATTGACGTTATATTTGGATTATCCCTCACCTTTAGGACTATAACTTTCACATTGGATTATTGGACATCTTTATATATTCATTTATTTTGCATTTATTTTTATTCACTGTTAAACCAGTTGTTTTTAATTGATTGCTACCACTGTTTTTTAAAAAAAAATTAAGATTTATTATTATCTTTATATATTTACCCATGGATCCATGAAGTTGTTTTTATTATATTTGTGTATTTATGATTATCTAATGTGTATCTGATTAAATTGTTTGGCCAGTTTTAATTAATCAGTATTACAGTATCACTTATTATCATTCCTTACCTTAGCCTCCTTTAGGGTAGGCGCCTTGGTCCTTCTCACTATCTTTCACATCACTTGGGTGATAGCTAGGAGTCACCCACTCCCGGGCAATAAGGCAAACTATCTGGAGCTTAGGCCAACCCTTCTCTATCTAACTATTATACTTAAAAAGACAATCTTACTTTAACAGATAATCAATGCAGCAACCCTGAAAAAGCAAACTCCCAGAGTAAATGTGCTAAATTTATAGTCTAGCTAGGCCCAAACAGCTGAAAAAAATCACACCCCTAATTACCCACACAGGAAACAAGAAAAAAATATATAAATAAAAAAAATGGATAGATACAAACCAACAAACAGTTATTTTTTTATAAAATGCAACCCTTGCAAAGCAAAATATTTATAAATTAGCTAGGTTAGCTAACTATTATACTTAAACAGACAATCTTACTTTAACAGATAATCAATGCAGCAACCCTGAAAGAGCCATAGAATGTCTATTGAGAGTCTTCAAAAATAAAAGTTCATACATAGGGGCCTATTTATCAAAGGTCTTGCAGACCTGATCCGACAGTGCGGATCAGGTCCGCAAGACCTCGCTCAATGCGGAGAGCAATACACTTTCCGTATTCAGCATTATTACCAGCAGCTCACAAACGCCGTCCCCTGCTGACTTGGCCGCCATCAGGGAGGTGTCAATCAACCCGATCATATTCGACCGGGTTGAATTGCGTCAATTCCTGTCCATCTCATCAGAGCAGGCGGACAGGGTTATGGAGCAGCGGTCTTTAGACCAATGCTTCTTAACTACTGTTTCTGGCGAGTCTGAAGACTCGCGAGAAATACAGGCTGTCAAGCTCCATTCGGAGCTTGATAGATAGGCCCCATAGCATTCAGAAAAGCTTGCTTCCAGAGTTAGTGATGTACCCAGTGTTTGTCGTGCTGGCTCCTGTGGAATTCCAAGTCTCCACGAGTTTCCATGGATGGTAACAGTGTTTTTTGGGCTCTTTATCCAATACCCAGCAAAAAAAATTCTTGTTAACTGCTATTATACTAAGTTTGAATGAATGTTGTAGTTTAAAATATTGGTATGCTTTTTAAATTTGTTGTATACATTTATATAAGAATGTCTATAATTTAGACTTGCATCTGACTACATGTAAATCTTTAGAAAATTCATATGCTGACAACCATTCGTTGTGAATAATTGTAATAAATACGGATATACCATAACCTATATAAAGAGACATCAAGGAATATCTCATTGAGCTTGAGGGTAATCCTCTGAAACGCATTGCTTGACTATTGATCCTTTACATTTTGTCCTGAAGGAGCACCTGTAGTATCAGGTGCAGGAAGGGGAGCTGGAACGGTGTGCATCAAAATTGCGGAAAAAGCTATTTGCAACACGCTAGGCACCCGGTTACCAGACATCCCAGTCCCTCAAAGTTACAAAAATGTTTTTGCTGGGTATTGGATAAAGAGCCCAAAAAACACTGTTACCATCCGTGGAAACTCGTGGAGACTTGGAATTTCACAGTAGCCAGCACGACAAACAGCCCGTACATCACCAACTCTGGAAGCAAGCTTTTCTGAACTCTATGTATGAAATTTTATTTTTGAAGACTCGCTAGGAAGTTTTTAATTCTTTTAATAGACATTCTATGTATATGTTTTTTTATTACATGTGTTTTTATCTTATGTACCCTAGGGAATTTTATTATTAGGTTATTAGGGATCGTTTTTAAGATTGTTTTGTGATTACTTTGTATATCAAAGCTTTGAATATATTTTGTGTGTGTGTTTAAATTTTGATGAATTGTGATGAATTAAATTGTATTAATATAATATACTTATACATATTGCATACACCTAGCATTTTTTATGATACTGCACTTTTAAACATTCACCAGTACTGGTCAGCAGGTTCATGTTAGGGGGCATTCTATAAAGCACCTACATATGCACCAGCGCTTCCTTTAGTGTTGTTGAAATAATTTCCATTAGTATACATAATTACATTAATTAATAGTAATACATTTTCTATGTAATTTTTCTTTTACAAAAAATTATTTTGAGGAATTTTCTTTGGCATAAGTTTCAGTATAATACTATATGGTCCCAGGTTTATCCAAATGATAGTGACCAGCCATCCATACAAAAATGTTTGTGCATCCCTGGGATTGTTGGTTAGTAAGTGTAGACCTTTCCAATTTCAAGACCATAAGAACTTACTATCTGAAGTGACAGACAGATCACATGACTGATTTTCGCAATGGGCACATCTCTGTAATTGTGAGTAGTTCATCTGAAAGTCCTCAATATTTTGTTGAAGTTGTTGATAAGTAGAGGTGAAGGCTTTGAGATTACAGGAAGTCAAATTGTCTGTAGAAAAGTACAGTAGATATTTTATTTCCATATAACAAGTGGTCACTTGGTCACTCTTTCTTATAACTTTATCTCTCAGCCCATAGATAATAGATAATACAACAGTAACAACAATCATTATCAAATACTTATATTATGCAAAACGATATAAGCGCGAATAGTACTCAAACTTTGGATTACTGGAATTGTTTGTTTTTTACCCTATTTGTAGTGCATTTTATTAATGTATTACGGCATGAAATATTTCTTCTGGTAAAAAAATAAATACATCTGTATCATCAAGTTGATAGCATGGCCCGGGACTCTGTGAAGAAGGGTCAGGATTAGCATGGTTTTCCAGCTCGCTAGATGTAAGTATAACGCTACTTTTTCCCCTGCATGGAAGGAATATTTACATTTATAATGAAAAACAAATTTTGATGTTCCACAACTAAACAAATGTTGAATACTGCAGAAGACAAATATTCTTGAAAATGAATTTTTCAGAAAAGCAAGTACACAGAATATATCCTGCTATCTAAATGCTTACACAATGTAAACTAACCTAAAACTCCTTTACCCTTAAAAAAGAGTAAAACTAATTCAGTTGAAAAACATAGATGGTGCATAAAATAGGCTAAAACATCATATGTGTTCACAGATTTTTAATGAAACATACATAGAACATAAAAAATAATAAATAAAAAACAAAACCTGTAGCCCTGAAATACCAATAAATAAAAGTTTCTGTTGTTCTATCAGATTCTGCTCCTTTGTCAGAAACTGCTACCTCTGACTGCGCATGCTCTGTATGATGTAATCACACTCCACATATGTTAAATAGGGATGTGTGGAATGCGATTATGTAAATCAGCCGCATGTGCATTTAGGGGTAGCAGATTATGACAAGGAAGTTGTGTCCGATTTTGCTGCCGCTATGAGATACGCGCATGCGCTGTTAAAATTGAATATTGTCAAATACAATACTGACAAATTAAAAGTGCATATATATATATGTATATACACAAAGTTCAATCACTTCTCACGGTAATGAAAAATGCGAAGATGTGCTTTCATTGTCGTATTTTTCATCACCGTGACAAGTCATTGAACTGTGTCCTGTATATATATATATATATCCAAATGTATCAAAAATCCGACTGAAAACCTTCAAATACTAACAGGCATACACAGGTAGAAGCAGTTTTCCAAAAAGCCTTTTAGCAAGGGTTTTTTTAAAACGCATTCTACCTGTGCATGTCTGCTTTGTATTTAAAGGTTTGAAGCCAGATCTTTGATACATTTGGAAATCTACATTATTGTTTGGCAGAGCTCCAGGAAGTTGCCTACTGTTGGTGTGTGCCATTCCTATCTGACTGTTTATATATATATATATATATATATATATATACACATATACAACAAACAGAGAAAGTCCATCACTCGCTTACAAGCTCTCAGCTAAGATTAAAAGCAAAACTGGAAGAGTTAGTTATTGCATCTGGCCAAATGGGACAAGCCCTTGCATCTTGATCTTGACGTGGTACCTGGGCTTGTCTCATTTGGCCAGATGCGGTAACTAACTCTTACAGTTTTGCTTTTAATCTTAGCTGAGAGCTTGTAAGCAAGTGCTGGACTTTCTCTGTGTGTTATATATTCTTTTTTTTTGTAATTTTCCCTATGGGCCTTGCACCTAGGCTTGTCTGAGGTTAACTGCCTGTGACTCTGGAGACAGCACAGCTTCCTGAGAGTGATATAGCACTTTTAATTTGATTGACAGCGCATGTGTAGTGGCAGCAAGATCCAACACAACTTCATTGTCAGAACCTGCTACCTATGAGTGCGCTTGCTGATTTACATAATCACAGTCAGAGGTAGCAGATTATGACAAAGGAGCAGATTCTGATAGAACACCGGCACTTAAATATGTTCAATTTCCAAGTTTCCAAGGTATAGCAAAAAGTCACAGATCAAATCTTCCAATATAGAAAAATAAAAAATATTTAGTGCCAAAATCCAATTATATAAAGTCCCACAAGAGTTGACATTAAACAGATGATTATATTCAATGATGCCCTCAATGGCTTTAAATGAGTTCCACAAACCATCCTTGTTAAAAATCTAAATTTACAAATGGTGCAATATAGTTTGCAAAAGTGCTCCCCTATAAGAGACACACTCACCGGAAAGCCCAATAGCTGATGCGTTTTGACTTAGAGGTCTGTCAAGGCTGTGTTGAACTATCAAATTAGTGCCTTTTATATATTAGAGATGTTTGGTGCCAAAAACGTTGTTCTATTTCGTCACTTCAGGTTCTGAAGGCAACAAATGATGTCATTTCCGGTGTGCAGAACTATTACTACTTCCGGTTCTGGTGCTATTGTTCATGTGAATTGTAGTTCTTTCTGTAAATAACAATGATTTAATTTTTATAAAATAGGATACATTTATTAAATATAAATATATATATATATATATAACTCCCCCCTATGCCATCATATAGAAGGGTAAAAAATCTTAGGGATCACATAGTAAAAGCTGATATAGGTACATCTAAAATGTCTGATGTAAATTATCTAACTACCCCTAATAAAGGCTGTTACCCCTGCTTACACTGTGCTCAATGTAATTCAGTTATTAAAGGGAAATTCTTAGCACAAAATGACAAAAGAAAGCAATATACAATCAATGGGTTATATACATGCCAAACCAACTATGCAATCTACCTACTTAAATGCCCATGTGGTCTTTGTTACATTGGCGAGACCACCCAAGCCGCCAGGGATAGGTTTAGTCAACATAAAGCATCCATTAAATCAAAAGATATGTCACTTCCAGTATCAGCACATTTTACAAATATGGGTCATACAGTAAGCCAGCTTCGCTTTCAAGTGATTGACCATATCCCCCATCATAGAAGAGGGGGTAATAGGGAACTAAAATTAAAACAGAAAGAAGTATGGTGGATTAAACGTCTGAACACATTACATCCATATGGTCTGAATAGAGATTATGATTTGTATTTGTTTTTATAATGGTTTTAAATGATGGAACATATTCTGGTACCACTAGAGGTCACTGTGTTGTTGAAATTTACAAACCTGGATAGGTATGGGTTAAACCAATTAACACTGAGAATTGAAGCATGATTGGTCCAGATACCCTTTTTAAAGTCAGTTTGTTTGATTGTAACTTATGCATGATTAAGGACTATGTAGGTCCGAAACGTCGCTTTTTACTGGTTGCTAAACCTCAAATAAAGATTTTTCACCTTTAAAAGAAGATTGTGTGCTGTGGTGCTGTTACCTTGTTTTTTACATGGACTATATATATATATATATATATATATAAATCTCATTAGGTTAATTAAATTATTTTCCCAATAGATATACAGATAAAATTGGCACTTAGGGGTGGCGGGGTATCTGGTGATTACAATAATAAATAAATTAAATAATGCTTAATAATAATAAAAACAGTTTAATTAAGTTGAATGATAAAATCAGTTTTTATTATTTTATATATTTTAAAATATGTATCTTATTTTCAATTCCCATTAACAACAGCACCAGAACTGGAAGTATTAATAGTTCCATACACCAGAAATGATGTAATTTTTTTGCCGCCAGAACCAGAAGTGACATAATTTGTTTCCGCCGGAATTGGAAGTGACATAACTGAACACAGTTTTTGGCGCCAAACATCTCTAATATATAAAAGCACTAAAATCCCACAAAGAAAAAAAAAGCACTTAAGTCCAATATTAAAATATGAGACAATAAATCAGTTAGATTGAGTCTCTATAACAGTCTTACTTTAAGTGGTAAAGCAGTTCAGTAGTGGATATTAGTCCTCTCCATTACCAGTGTTCAAAAGCACACAGGATCACTCGGCAAACTTAAAACTGCAGCTCCCAGATAAATGGCTGCTTGTCCTTCAGACGGCAAATGGACATCGCAGGAGAAATCTAGAGCGCAGGATCAAAGAGAACCGCACAATAGTGAAAGATCAGACAAAGACCTTTAATATGCATAAGTACAGGTGAAACTCGAAAAATTAGAATATCGTGCAAAAGTTCATTTATTTCACTAATGCAACTTAAAAGGTGAAACTAATATATGAGATAGACTCATTACATGCAAAGCAAGATAGTTCAAGACGTGATTTGTCATAATTGTGATGGTTATGGCTTACAGCTCATGAAAACCCAAATCCACAATCTCAGAAAATTAGAATATTGTGAAAAGGTGCAATATTCTAGGCTCAAAGTGTCCCACTCTAATCAGCTAATTAAGTCATAACACCTGCAAAGGGTTCCTGAGCCTTTAAATGGTCTCTCAGTCTGGTTTAGTAGGAATCACAATCATGGGAAAGACTGCTGACCTGACAGTTGTGCAGAAAACCATCATTGACACCCTCCATAAGGAGGGAAAGCCTCAAAAGGTAATTGCAAAAGAAGCTGGATGTTCCCAAAGTGCTGTATCAAAGCACATTAATAGAAAGTTATGTTGAAGGGAAAAGTGTGGAAGAAAAAGGTGCACAGACAGCAGGGATGACCGCAGCCTGGAGAGGATTGTCAGGAAAAGGCCATTCAAAAGTGTTGGGGACTTTCACAAGAGCCACCACACACAGATGGATCCTGGACATGGGCTTCAAATGTCGTATTCCTCTTGTCAAGTCACTCCTGAACAACAAACAACGTCAGAAGCGTCTTACCTGGGCTAAAGAAAAACAGACCTGGTTTGTTGCTCAGTGATCCAAAGTCCTCTTTTCTGATGAGAGCAAATTTTGAATCTCATTTGGAAACCAAGGACCCAGAGTATGGAGGAAGAGTGGAGCGACACACTGCAAGATGCTTGAAGTCCAGTGTGAAGTTTCCACAGTCTGTGTTGATTTGGGGAGCCATGTCATCTGCTGGTGTTGGTCCACTGTGCTTCATTAAGTCCAGGGTCAACGCAGTCGTCTACCAGGAGATTTTGGAGCACTTCATGCTTCCTTCCGCAGGCGAGCTCTATGGGGTTGATGACTTCATTTTCCAGCAGGACTTGGCACCTGCCCACACTGCCAAAAGCACCAAAACCTGGTTCAATGACCGTGGGATTACTGTGCTTGATTGGCCAGCAAACTCGCCTGACCTGAACCCCATAGAGAATCTATGGGGCATTGCCAAGAGAAAGATGAGAGACATGAGACCGAACAATGCAGAAGAGCTGAAGACCGCTATTGAAGCATCCTGGTCTTCCCTAACACCTCAGCAGTGCCACAGGCTAATAGCTTCCATGCCACACCGCATTGAGGCAGTAATTGCTGCAAAAGGGGCCCAAACCAAGTACTGAGTACATACAGTATGCATGCTTATACTTTTCAGAGGTCCGATATTGTTCTACAGGTATGTGCAATCCTTGTTTTATTGATTGCATGTAATATTCTAATTTTCTGAGATTGTGGATTTGGGGTTTTCATGAGCTGTAAGCTATAATCATCACAATTATGACAAATCACAGCTTGAACTATCTTGCTTTGCATGTAATGAGTCTATCTCATATATTAGTTTCACCTTTTAAGTTGCATTAGTGAAATAAATGAACTTTTGCATGATATTCTATTTTTTTGAGTTTCACCTGTATAAAACTACTCACAAACATTGATGAATATAAAGCATTTCACAAGTATCAACTTGTATCGTAACTATGTAACCAGAGAGCAGAGGATCTCCAAATTCTTCCAGGTAGATACAGCTGTGTCGACGATGTTTCCGTGTGTGACGCCACCACCTGGATTAAGAGCGCGCTGACCAGACTTCACCTCCTCTCTCAGGTGCACACTGGAATCTGTCACTCAGAGCCTCAATGCATTTCCCCGCCTCCACTGGTGACTTTCTCAAGAATACAAATTAAAGGTGTTTGTCGGATCTTACACTATTGTGCGGTTCTCTTTGATCCTGCGCTCCTGAATTTTCCTGTGATATAAAGGCACTAATTTGATAGCCCAATACAGCCTTGACAAAGACCTCTTGGTCGAAACGCATTGGATATTGGGCTATCTGGTGAGTGTGTCTCTTATAGGGGAGCACTTTTGCAAACTGTATTGCACCATTTGTACATTTTGTTTTTTTACAGGAATGGTTTGTGGAACTCATTTAGGGCATCATTGAGAGCATCATTTAATGTAATCGTCTGTGATCCTTTTTATATGAACTCTTGTGGGACTCAATAGAATTGGATTTTGGCAGTAAATATTTAGTTTTTTTCTATATTGGAAGATTTGGACTGTGACTTTTTGCTATACCTAGGAGACTTTGAATTTTATTATATTTAAGTTCCAGCACTATCATTTATTGGTATTTCAGGACTACAGGTTTTGTTTTTATTTATTATTTTTTATGTACCATGTATGTTTCATTAAAAATCTGTATATAGGGGGGTAGTTATCAAGCCGTCAACTTTTCTGCCTTCGCCGGCCCAATACGCCCGCCTAAGCTCGCCTACCTTCGCCGCCGCGGACCTGAAAAAATACGCCTAAGTTATCAAATAAAGCTGTCAAAAAGCCGCGGGGCAATGAGCAGCGGACTGTGAGAGTTATCA
Organism: Bombina bombina; assembly: GCF_027579735.1. Lineage (NCBI taxonomy): Eukaryota > Metazoa > Chordata > Amphibia > Anura > Bombinatoridae > Bombina > Bombina bombina. The sequence continues at coordinate 814,570,599 of NC_069500.1, read as the reverse complement.
CTCATCCGATCTCGCTGCTCTTCGGCTTTTTCACAGCTTTATTGCTAGCCTGTCACTAAGCACTCACACTAAACTGCACTGTTCTACACCCTATACCGGCGCCCCCGGAGCCCCCCGCAACTAAATAAAGTTACTAACCCCTAAACCGCCGCTCCTAGACCCTGCCGCAACTATTAAAAATGTATTAACCACTAAACGGCCGCTCCTAGACCCTGCCGCAACTCTGCTAAATGTATTAACCCCTAAACCACCGCTCCCGGACACCGCTGCCACCTACATTATACCTAGTAACCCCTATCCTGCCCCCCCTATACCGCCGCCCTCTATAATAAAGTTATTAACCCCTATCCTGCTGATCCCGCACCTCGCCGCAAATAAATAAATAGTTTAACCCCTAAACCGCCGCTCCCTGAACCCGCCCCAACCTATATTAAATTTATTAACCCCTATCCTGCCCCCCCTACACCGTCGCCACCTATAATAAATGTATTAACCCCTATCCTGCCCCCCACTACACCGCCGCCACTGTAATAAAATTATTAACCCCTAAACCTAAGTCTAACACTAACCCTAACACCCCCCTAACTTAAATATTAATTAAATAAATCTAAATAATATTTCTATTATTAACTAAGTTAATCCTATTTAAAACTAAATACTTACCTATAAAATAAACCCTAATATAGCTACAATATAAATAATAATTATATTGTAGCTATCTTAGGATTTATTTTTATTTTACAGGCACCTTTCAATTTATTTTAGCTAGGTACAATAGCTATTAAATAGTTATTAACTATTTAATAGCTACCTAGCTAAAATAAAGAGAAATTTACCTGTAAAATAAAAACTAACCTAAGTTACAATTACAACTAACACTACACTATACTTTAATAAATTATTCCTATTTAAAACTAAATACTTACCTGTAAAATAAACCCTAAGATAGCTACAATGTAATTAATAATTACATTGTAGCTATCTTAGGATTTATATTTATTTTACAGGTAACTTTGTATTTATTTTAGCTAGTTAGAATAGTTATTAAATAGTTATTAACTATTTAATAACTACCTAGCTAAAAGAAATACAAAATTACCTGTAAAATAAATCCTAACCTAAGTTACAATTAAACCTAACACTACACTATCATTAAATAAATTAAATAAACTACCTACAAATAACTACAATTAAATACAATTACATAAATTAACTAAAGTACAAAAAATAAAAAAAGCTAAGTTACAAAAAATAAAAAAAATAAGTTACAAACATTTAAAAAAATATTACAACAATTTTAAGCTACTTACACCTAATCTAAGCCCCCTAATAAAATAACAAACCCCCCCAAAATAAAAAAATGCCCTACCCTATTCTACATTAAAAAAGTTCAAAGCTCTTTTACCTTACCAGCCCTTAAAAGGGCCTTTTATGGGGGCATGCCCCAAAAAGTTCAGCTCTTTTGCCTGTAAAAGAAAAATACAACCCCCCCCAACATTAAAACCCACCACCAACATACCCCTAATCTAACCCAAACCCCCCTTAAAATAACCTAACACTAATCCCCTGAAGATCATCCTACCTTTAGTCGTCTTCACTCAGCCGAGCCACCGATGGAACTGAAGAGGACATCCGGACCGGCAGAAGTGATCATCCAAGGGGCGCTGAAGAAATCTTCCATCCGATGAAGTGATCCTCCAAGCGGCGCTGAAGAAATCTTCCATCTGGGCGAGATCATCTTCCAAGAGGCTCTGAAGAAGTCTTCTATCCGGGCGAGGTCATCTTCGAAGCCGGGTCTTGAATCTTCATCCCGCCGACGCGGAACATCCTTCTTTCCCGATGGACTACCGACGAATGAAGGCTCCTTTAAGGGACGTCATCCAAGATGGCGTCCCTTCAATTCCGATTGGCTGATAGGATTCTATCAGCCAATCGGAATTAAGGTAGGAAAATTCTGATTGGCTGATGGAATCAGCCAATCAGATTCAAGTTCAATCCGATTGGCTGATCCAATCAGCCAATCAGATTGAGTTCGCATTCTATTGGCTGTTCCGATCAGCCAATAGAATGCGAGCTCAATCTGATTGGCTGATTGGATCAGCCAATCGGATTGAACTTGAATCTGATTGGCTTATTCCATCAGCCAATCAGATTTTTCCTACCTTAATTCCGATTGGCTGATAGAATCCTATCAGCCAATCGGAATTGAAGGGACGCCATCTTGGATGACGTCCCTTAAAGGAGCCTTCATTCGTCGGTAGTCCGTCGGGAAAGAAAGATGTTCCGCGTCGGCGGGATGAAGATTCAAGACCCGGCTTCGAAGATGACCTCGCCCGGATAGAAGACTTCTTCAGCGCCTCTTGGAAGATGACCTCGCCCGGATGGAAGATTTCTTCAGCGACGCTTGGAGGATCACTTCATCGGATGGAAGATTTCTTCAGCGCCCCTTGGATGATCACTTCTGCCGGTCCGGATGTCCTCTTCAGTTCCATCGGTGGCTCGGCTGAGTGAAGACGACTAAAGGTAGGATGATCTTCAGGGGATTAGTGTTAGGTTATTTTAAGGGGGGTTTGGGTTAGATTAGGGGTATGTGGGTGGTGGGTTTTAATGTTGGGGGGGGTTGTATTTTTCTTTTACAGGCAAAAGAGCTGAACTCTTTGGGGCATGCCCCCACAAAAGGCTCTTTTAAGGGCTGGTAAGGTAAAAGAGCTTTGAACTTTTTTAATGTAGAATAGGGTAGGGCATTTTTTTATTTTGAGGGGCTTTGTTATTTTATTAGGGGGCTTAGATTAGGTGTAAATAGCTTAAAATTGTTGTAATATTTTTTTAAATGTTTGTAACTTATTTTTTTTATTTTTTGTAACTTAGCTTTTTTTATTTTTTGTACTTTAGTTAGTTTATGTAATTGTATTTAATTGTAGTTATTTGTAGGTAGTTTATTTAATTAATTTAATGATAGTGTAGTGTTAGGTTTAATTGTAACTTAGGTTAGGATTTATTTTACAGGTAATTTTGTATTTCTTTTAGCTAGGTAGTTATTAAATAGTTAATAACTATTTAATAACTATTCTAACTAGCTAAAATAAATACAAAGTTACCTGTAAAATAAATATAAATCCTAAAATAGCTACAATGTAATTATTAATTACATTGTAGCTATCTTAGGGTTTATTTTACAGGTAAGTATTTAGTTTTAAATAGGAATAATTTATTTAAGTATAGGTGTAATTGTAACTTAGGTTACAACTTAGTGTTAGGTGTAATTGTAACTTAGGTTAGTTTTTATTTTACAGGTAAATTTCTCTTTATTTTAGCTAGGTAAGCTATTAAATAGTTAATAACTATTTAATAGCTATTGTACCTAGTTAAAATAAATTTAAAGTTACCTGTAAAATAAAAATAAATCCTAAGATAGCTACAATATAATTATTATTTATATTGTAGCTATATTAGGGTTTATTTTATAGGTAAGTATTTAGTTTTAAATAGGATTAACTTAGTTAATAATAGAAATATTATTTAGATTTATTTAATTAATATTTAAGTTAGGGGGGTGTTAGGGTTAGTGTTAGACTTAGGTTTAGGGGTTAATAATTTTATTACAGTGGCGGAGGTGTAGTGGGGGGCAGGATAGGGGTTAATAAATTTATTATAGGTGGCGACGGTGTAGTGGGGGGCAGGATAGGGGTTAATAAATTTATTATAGGTGGCGACGGTGTAGGGGGGCAGGATAGGGGTTAATAAATTTAATATAGGTTGCGGCGGGTTCAGGGAGCGGCGGTTTAGGGGTTAAACTATTTATTTATTTGCGGCGAGGTGCGGGATCAGCAGGATAGGGGTTAATAACTTTATTATAGAGGGCGGCGGTATAGGGGGGGCAGGATAGGGGTTACTAGGTATAATGTAGGTGGCGGTGGGCTCCGGGAGCGGCGGTTTAGGGGTTAATACATTTATTATAGTTGCGGTGGGCTCCGGGAGCGGCGGTTTAGGGGTTAATAGGTATAGAGTAGCTTGCGGTGGGCTCCGGGAGCGGCGGTTTAGGGGGTAATAAATTTATTTAGTTGCGGCGGTGTAGGGGGGGTCAGATTAGTGGTGTTTAGACTCGGGGTACATGTTAGGGTGTTAGGTGTAGACAGCTCCCATAGGAATGAATGGGATGTCTGTCAGCAGCGAACTTGTACTTTCGCTATGGTCAGACTCCCATTGATTCCTATGGGATCCGCCGCCTCCAGGGTGGCGGTTTGAAAACCAGGTACGCTGGGCCGTAAAAGTGCCGAGCGTACCTGCTAGTTTTTTGATAACTCCCAAAAGTAGTGAGATTGTGCCGAACTTGTGTGCGGAACATCTGGAGTGACGTAAGAATCGATCTGTGTCCGGCGGATCGAAGTTTACGTCACAAAATTCTACTTTTGCCGGGATCTAGCCTTTGATAATTAAGGCGAATCAGCCTCGCCACAAATACGCTGCGGAATTCCAGCGTATTTGAGGTTGACGGCTTGATAACTACCCCCCATAGTGTGAACACATATGATGTTATAGCCTATTTTTTGAATATTTATTCAGAAAGATTTGTCTTTTTTTGCTGCTACACAAGTCTAGTGAGTACCCTCGCCTCTACATCAGAAATGTTAATTCAGGGGGATTGACAAGTCCTGCTCTTGCGTTAGAGCAGGGGGTGACATTGAACGAGGAATATGTATAGTGTATGTACAGTGTCCACTACCCATTCGCTCTGTCTGGAACCTTGTTTGCCTGCCTTTTACTACATGGAATCCTGCATCTTTAGGAAAAAGGCAGGTCAGGTGTGCAAAGGTTCAACAACACTAGGGCAGGCTCAAGCTGTTAGATTGTTTGGTGGGACCCACAGAAGAGTATTACAAGTGCCTCAGAGTTTTTAAGGCTTATAATGAACCTTCTCTTCCCCTACAGCAGACCCTCTGAGCTTTTGGGGTGACAAGAGGACTGTGTGGCCTGCCTGGTTAGAGTAGCCCAGGAGCTCTTCTCTTGTCCCCAAACCACCATGCAAAGTGAGTGAATTTTTTTCATTAACTGGTAATATACTCAACCCTCAGCAAATGTCTCTGCAGTTCATGGAACAAATGGTATTTCTCAAATGTAACATTCCAATGCTAGATTACCCTTAGCTTGGACACTAATTCATTTTGAAATATTTTCCACTGATGTCATGAGGCAAAAGGAGATTTTTAAAAAAATGTTTTGACTTCTACCTAACAACCTCCCTTAAATCACCCACTCACCAATCCCCCCCCCCCCATTCCCACTTTCACCCAACAAAAAGAATCCTACACACCACCCACTGAAAGAGTTTTTTTTTTTTTATAAACTAACAGTAAAAAAAGAAAAGGTTGATCGGACAGAAATTGTAATACCAGATTGGATGCTATTCTTAGTGCAAGGTGGTGCAAAGGATAATGCACCAAGTGATATTGATTGCCCTCCACTTGTAATCTAGGCCAAAATTAAAGTGATTGCTTTATTGAAGTTTGAGTTAAACTATAAGCACCCTACGCTCTGCATATCAGCAAAAAACTGCCAAAGAACTTTTATATACACCACTTGTTCATTTAACTGCAGAGGTTTTAAAACATCTAGATATTTCAGAGTTTTTTATTTCCAGTACATGGAAACCAATTGCTTGGTTTTGCATAGCTGAGTGAGAATTTAAAGTCTAGCTTTTAAACCATCTCTAGGGGAATAATTAACATTACTTCTCAAAATATTGTTTTTAGAAAGAATATTGCTTAAAGAGATACTAAACCCCATTTTTTTTCATGTTTCAGATAGAGCAAGCAATTTTAGCAACTTTCTAATTTACTCCTATTATCAATTTTTCTTCATTCTGTTAGTATCTTCATTTGAAAAGCAGGAATTTAAGCATGGAAGACGACACATTTTTGGTTCAGCATGGGATGTGCTTGCTGATTGGTGGCTAAATGTAGCCACCAATCAACATGCGCTATCCATGGTGTTGAACCAAAAATGGGCCCTCTCCTATGATTAAATTCCTGCTTTTTAAATAAAGATACCAAGAGAATGAAGAGAAATTGATAATAGGAGTAAAATAGAAAGTTGCTTACAAATGCTTGCTCTATCTGAATCATGAAAGTAAAAAAATGGGTTTAGTATCCCTTTAATACTCACATTAAGGGTGGGTATATATTGAATATTTGAATAGTGGTGATTGGAATATTGTGTTAAATATTAGTCGATTTTAGGAAAATACATTTTTGATTGGGATTATCATCAAATCTGTAATCTCCCCCAAAACTGCTGTATTAAAAAAAAGAGGTGTATTGCAAACATATTTCTAACTATATTTTAAATATGTTTTGAATTTTAGTTTGTATGTTTGTAGTAAATTTTCTTACAGGGGATAATTTTAGTATTTCTGCAAAAAATGTATGCTTCATTTGTAAAAAATCTACAGGGAATTGATACATATTTTTTGGGTGAGATTAATGACTAAAGAAAGATTCTAATATTGATACTTTCTGTTGAAAAAATGATACTAATTGGTTGAAGCTTGGAATCCTTTATGAAGAAAACAAATCAAATAGTCATTCCGCCCACTAAGATCCAACAATGACCTGCTCCTTGCTTCTGCGACTATCACCTCCTCTCATGCTAGACTGCAGGACTTCTGTTGTGCAGCACCTACCCTCTGGAACACTCTCCCTCGTGCTGTCAGGCTTTGCCCAAATCTTTCTTCCTTTAAATGCTCTCTGAAGACTTTTCCTTTCAGAGAAGCCTACCACCCAACTCAATAATATTCCTTTTACCTAACAACATTTCCCTCCTCTAACTCTGCATTAACATCTTTCTCAATCTTGAAAACTGGAAAAATATACAGAGGGCGACTCCTAGTGCAAATCAGTTGATACAGTTGTAAGCCCCAAATGATCCCTTTAGAGAGATACTCACATATTATGGAGCACACTATAGTGCTAATGAGGCAAGCTGGGTATATTATGGTGGCCCAGCGCACATAACACTCTGGCAAGCAGTGGATCAATGTAGTAAATAAAAGATAGGAGACTCCAGAAGTATATCAAAAATGAGTTTTATAAATATAAATAAATGAACATAAAAACAATCAGTAAAACACGCTACGCGTTTCTCAGAGCTCACCACTCTGTTTCCTCAGGAACTTGCCTGAGGAAACAGAGTGGTGAGCTCTGAGAAACGCGTAGCGTGTTTTACTGATTGTTTTTATGTTCATTTATTTATATTTATAAAACTCATTTTTGATATACTTCTGGAGTCTCCTATCTTTTATTTACTACATTGATCCACTGCTTGCCAGAGTGTTATGTGCGCTGGGCCACCATAATATACCCAGCTTGCCTCATTAGCACTATAGTGTGCTCCATAATATGTGAGTATCTCTCTAAAGGGATCATTTGGGGCTTACAACTGTATCAACTGATTTGCACTAGGAGTCGCCCTCTGTATATTTTTCCAGTTTTCCAGATCTTTTCCATTCAAGAGGAGCAGCCCTTCTCATGGTGCACAGTCAACTGGGACACTGATAAGTTTCCAGACCATCTACCTAGGCATTATCGTTGCCTTCACTACATGTGAGTACAAAATCTGCGAATATATATTATCTACTTACAAAAATTGGCTACACTAGGAGGCGCCCTTTCTTTTTTTGTTTCAATCTTTCTCAATCTTGCAGTCCTCACCTCCTGTTTCTCAACCTCCTACCCTTCTAGATTGTAAGTTCCCACGGGAATAGGGCCCTTGATTCCTCCTGTATGTGTTTGTAAATTCTGTCCTGTCTCTTAGTCTTAGAAGTTTTATACTATTGTTTTATTTAAATGATCTGTATCCATGGACAGCGCTGTGGAATATGATGGCGCTTCATAAATAAAGTATAATAATAATAATGACATTATCAGCCATGATACAATTTTCAAAGGTTGATTCTCTATAACAATTTTCAAACGTTGATTCTCTATAACATTTTAAGGCTCAAATTAAAACTTTCGGCTAGATTACAAGTTTTTCGTTTTGAGCTGTGCGGTGCTAACGAGCAGTTTTCCCTCACCGCTCACTTACCTGCAGCGCTGGTATTACGAGTTAAAAGACAAGAAGTGAGCATTGAGCAAAATTTTGCTCTTTCCGCACTCCAATACCAGCGCTGCTTAAGTCAGCGGTGAGCTGGTCGTACGTGCTCGTGCACGATTTCCCCATAGGAATCAACGGGGAGAGCCGGCTGAAAAAAAGTCTTAACACCTGCAAAAAAGCAGCGTAAAACTCAGTAACGCAGCCCCATTGATTCCTATGGGGAAATAAAAGTTATGTCTATACCTAACACCCTAACATGAACCCCGAGTCTAAACACCCCTAATCTTATACTTATTAACCCCTAATCTGGGGTTAATTTATTTAATTATATTGTAGTGTTAGGTGTTAGTGTAACTTAGGTTAGGTTTTATTTTACAGGTCAATTTGTATTTATTTTAGCTAGGTAGTTATTAAATAGTTAATAGCTATTTAATAACTATTCTACCTAGTTAAAATAAATACAAACTTGCCTGTAAAATAAAAACAAACAAACCCTAAGCTAGCTACAATGTAACTATTAGTTATATTGTAGTTAGCTTAGGGTTTATTTTATAGGTAAGTAGTTTTAAATAGGAATAATGTAGTTAATTAGTAATTTTATTTAAATTATATTTAAGTTAAGGGGTGTTAGGGTTAGGGTTAGACTTAGGTTTAGGGGTTAATAACTAATATAGTGGCGGCGACGTTGGGGGCGGCATATTAGGGGTTAATAAATGTAGGTAGGTGGCGGAGATGTTAGGGACGGCAGATTAGGGGTTAATAATATTTAACTAATGTTTGCGAGGCGGGAGTGCGGCGGTTTAGGGGTTAATATGTTTATTATAGTGGTGGCGACGTTGGGAGCGGCAGATTAGGGGTTAATAAGTGTAGGTAAGTGGCGGCGGGTTAATAAATATAATGTAGGTGTCGGCGATGCTGGGGGCAGCAGATTAGGGGTTCATAAATATAATGTAGGTGGCTGTGAAGTCCGGAGCGGCAGATTAGGGGTTACAATTTTTATAATAGTGTTTGCGATGCGGGAGGGCCTTGGTTTAGGTGTTAATAGGTAGTTTATGGGTGTTAGTGTACTTTTTAGCACTTTAGTTATGAGTTTTATGTTACGGCGTTGTACCATAAAACTCTTAACTTGTCAGAACTTTTCTGTATCTGTATATACCTTTAAAATATTACCTCCAATCATACCACCTCACCTGTTTTAAAACCACACCTCTCACTAAGCACATTGCTTAGTATTTTGTTTGTTACCGACATAGGAACATTCTGCTCTAAGCTTCTGAATTCTCTTATTGGAAATTTCTCTCAAGAACTTTGCTTTACATTTTTGCATCAACTGGTTAAACCTTTGTGTGAGTTATTTCTCTTTCAGTACTGCCGTTCTTCGGTTCTCAAGCTCAACAACTTTGAATTATAGACTGGATATATTTTCTCTCACCAACAACAACAGCAGTGGCTAAATCAAGTGAAGGATTCGCTTAAGGTACAATTATTTCATTTGTGTCTTTTTCAACTGTTACAAATTCAAAACTTTCTTACCGCAGTAACAGCGTGTCAGCAACGCTGACGTCAGACGCCATACCTCACTCTAACTTCTCGGAGCATCAGATCTCTCCGCCGAGTCCGTTCCCCTCTGCCACTCAGCTCCGTGTTACACGGATTGGACATTTTCACTAAACAACAAGGTATGCACTCACTCTGTGATAAAGTACGGATTATCTCTTTAAATACTACTTTGATTTACTAAGCATATGAACTTTATGAACTGGAATATTTAATTTGCTCTAATACAAATAATATACATTTATCCTGACTTTTCTGGTCACTCATTAAGTCCATAGAAACTTTTGGGCTCTTTATAAATCACACTGAAACCTAATGTTCATACTTCCTCTTAGTGTAACAAATCATATATTTTGAGACCAGCCTGTTTTTGCACTCTATATTTATATCACGATACTGAAACATTGTCACACACATTCTCAGAGTTTCAGTAATCGTTACATAATACTAAGCCATAAAAACAAAAGGGTAAGGTTAAGATGGAACAACCCGAACTGCCTCAGGTTGTATATAACCTCTCCCAAAAAGTAGATCAGATGGGACAAGCCATTCATGATTTGCAATTAGAAAATCAAGTGCTTAAGGAACTACTTAACGAATCTAGAGAGCAACATGCTGCCGCTCCTGAACCACAAGTATGTGTGCCTGAAGTTTTTACTGGTGAAAGAAAATTGTACAGACAATTTAAAAATGCTTGTCAGTTATTGTATAATTTGAAACCTAGAACATATCCATCTGATAGAATAAAAGTTCTCACCACGATTTCTTTCCTAAGATCTGAACCAAGGATATGGGCTGACCAATTGTGTGAAGCTAATGCCCCCATGCTAAATTCTTTAACTGATTTTTTCCAGGCAATGGATGAACTATATAGTGATACTGATGTACAATTATCAGCTGAACAAAAAATGAGAAATTTAAGACAAGGTAAAAAACCAGTGGAAGATTATATTACTGAATTTAAGCTTTATGCTTCAGATTCATCTTGGAGTCTGGTGTCTTTGCGTAACCAGTTCAGATTAGGATTGTCAGAGACACTTAAAGATGAGCTAGCACGTGTAGAACTACCCACTTCCTTAGAATCTCTAATGAAGCTTGCCACACAAATAGACAGGAGGTTGAGAGAAAGAAAGGCTGAGAGGGCTCATACCGAATACAGCCACAAATCTCAATCCTCAGGATATTCTTCACCATCTACAGTTACTCAAGAACAAGTTACTCCCATGGATATAGGCATTTTAAGGGGACCATTATCGCCTCAGGAAAGATTACGAAGAAGGACGCAGAATTTATGTATGTACTGTGCAAATCCATCACATACTGTTTCAGACTGTCCTGTTCTAAGAAAGAATAAAAAGAGTAAGTTTATGTTTATTCATAACTCCTATACAGTAAAAAATAAACAAACTTACTGCAATCTCTCTCTCCTCTTACAGTGGGACCTTAAAAGGATAAAGACGAACGCCATAATCGATTCAGGAGCCTTTGGCAACTTTATTGATAAATCCACTGTTATGTCTAATAAAATACCTGTTATAGCAAAGAAAAACCCTGTCTCTCTCAAAGTCATTGATGGTTCCACAATTACTACCGGACCAATAACACACCACACCATTCCACTGTTGTTTACTACTGACTCAGGTCATACTGAACATTTAACATTTGACGTTATTCCTTCCCCTCAATTTACTATAGTATTAGGATTACCTTGGTTGCAACTTCATAACCCAATTATCAACTGGAACAATTTAAAGATTGATTTCCAATCTGACTACTGTACCAATACTTGCTTCCCTCAACAGTTCCTACTACAGACTACTCCAGATAAAATTTCTCTTCCAGATCAATATTCTGATTTCGCAGACGTATTTAGTAAAACCGAAGCAGAATCCTTACCTCCTCACAGGGTATACGATTGTCCTATTGAATTAATACCTGGTAGCAGACTACCTGTAGGACACCTATATCCCCTCAATCAACCAGAACATATACACCTAAAAGATTACCTACAAGATAACCTCCGCAAGGGTTTTATTCGACCATCAACCTCACCAACAGCTGCTGGCATGTTTTTCGTGACAAATAAGGATGCTACATTGAGACCAATAATCGATTACCGTGAGTTAAATAAATGCACAGTAAAGAATCGCTATCCCCTTCCTCTTATACCTGAATTAATTGAAAGATTGAGTAATGCTATAATTTTCACCAAACTAGATCTTCGTGGTGCGTACAATTTAATTCGTATAAGAGAAGGGGATGAGTGGCTCACAGCCTTTAGGACCCGATACGGGTTGTTTGAGTATCTTGTAATGCCCTTCGGCCTATGCAATGCCCCAGCGACGTTCCAGCATTTTATAAATGATATCTTCAGAGATCTCCTGGACGTTTGCATGGTGGTATACCTCGACGACATCTTGATTTACTCAAACAGCTTGGAAGATCATATCAAACATGTGAGATGGGTCTTATCTAGGTTAAGGGTTCATAAATTATACGCAAAGCTAGAGAAATGCTCATTCCATAAAACAACTGTTTCCTTTTTGGGCTATAACATATCCTCATCTGGTATACAAATGCAACCCGAGAAGGTTGAAGCTGTTAAGAGTTGGCCAATACCTACTAATAAAAAAGAACTACAAAGGTTCTTAGGATTTTCCAATTATTATAGAAAATTTATTAGGAACTTCTCTCATATCGTAAAACCACTCACCCGTTTAACAGGTTCCAACACACCTTTTGTTTGGACTCCTAATTTAACTCACATTTTCAACTATTTGAAGAATTGTTTCACAACTGCACCTATACTAGCATTTCCAGACGCCAACTTACCATATATTTTGGAGGTGGATTCATCTGATCATGCTATTGGAGCAGTATTATCTCAACAGGATTCCAAATCAAAAACTTCTCATCCAATTTCGTTTTTCTCTAAAAGTATGACATCCGCTGAAAGGAATTATGCAATAGGTGACAAAGAACTTTTGGCAATTCGACGTTCACTAGAATTCTGGAGACATCTTCTAGAAGGGGCAACTCACCCAATAACAATTTACACGGATCACAAGAATCTCCAGTTCCTTCAAAGTAATAAAACCTTGTCGGCCAGACAGGTTCGATGGAGCTTATACTTTTCGAGATTTGACTTTCAAATCATATATCGTCCAGCCTGCAGAAATACTAAAGCAGATGCACTCTCAAGACAACATAACCCACCTACGGTTCCAAACAACCAAACCTCAATCATTCCTCCTGAAAAATTTATTGGATTAACCACCGACTTCCTAACAGAAATAAGGAAAGCAAGCAAAGACTCATCTGAGGTTCTAAATAAGACTTTAATCAATAACAATGGAATATTCTATTACAAACAAAGAATCTTCATACCTCCTAAATTTAGACAAAAATTACTTGAAGACCATCATGATTCCCCCATGGCAGGACATCCCGGAGTCAAAAGAACTCATGATCTTCTTTCCAGAACATATTGGTGGCCAAAGATGTTTCACACTGTTAAGGAGTATGTTAAGACTTGTGCTACATGCAAGACTTCCAAAACCGAAAAGAAGCATCCCTACGGACTATTAATGCCATTACCAGTTTCAGATAGACCTTGGCAACAGATAAGCTTAGACTTCATAGTTGAACTTCCGTTATCAAATAATCAAAACACAATTCTAGTCGTCGTTGATACATTCACAAAAATGGCTCACTTCATACCATTTCACAAAATACCAACCTCATCTGAAACAGCTACTCTCTTCCTTCAGCATGTCGTTAAACTCCATGGGTTGCCTTCTGTCATTATATCAGATAGGGGGACTCAGTTCACTTCCCGGTTTTGGAAGAACTTATGTCAATCACTAAATATAAACCATCATTATACCACAGCTTTCCATCCACAGGCCAATGGGCAGGTTGAGAGAGTAAATCAATGGTTGGATGAATACATAAGATGTTTCTGTTCATATCAACAAAATAACTGGATGCAATTTTTACCAATGGCAGAATTTGCCTATAACAATTTAACCAACTCCTCAATTAACTTGACTCCATTCTTTGCAAACTATGGGTACCATCCTACCTTAACTAGTGTATCCTCATTACCTTCTACATCACCTTTAGTTGATGAATTTAACAACCAGTTACTTGACAACTTTAAGTTCATCAAAGAGAATATCATCAAAGCTCAAGCAAACCAGAAACGATTTTTCGATTTAAGGAGAAGGAAGCCACCTTTATATCAAGTAGGAGATCAAGTTTGGTTATCCACCAGAAATCTTAAACTACAAGTTCCTAGTAAAAAATTGGCTCAAAAATTCTGTGGCCCATTCACAATTTCTAAAGTGGTAAATGAAAATGCAGTTACATTAGATTTACCTACCGCCTTCAGAATCCACCCAACTTTCCACATCTCCTTAGTAAAACCATATCTGGGTACCAGAACATTACCTCCTACTCTTCCATCTTCATTGCTTCAACAGGATACAAATGAATACGAAGTGGAAACCATTCTCGATTCCAGATACTATAAAGGCTCCCTAGAATATCTTGTTAGATGGAAGGATTTCTCTTCAGAAGATGACAGCTGGGAACCATCTGGTAATATTAACGCACCTTGTTTGGTTTCACAGTTTCACCGTCGCTTCCCTGAACGTCCTAGACCTCAAGCTGAGGGTCAGCTTGTTTGAGGAGGGGGTCATGTCAGAACTTTTCTGTATCTGTATATACCTTTAAAATATTACCTCCAATCATACCACCTCACCTGTTTTAAAACCACACCTCTCACTAAGCACATTGCTTAGTATTTTGTTTGTTACCGACATAGGAACATTCTGCTCTAAGCTTCTGAATTCTCTTATTGGAAATTTCTCTCAAGAACTTTGCTTTACATTTTTGCATCAACTGGTTAAACCTTTGTGTGAGTTATTTCTCTTTCAGTACTGCCGTTCTTCGGTTCTCAAGCTCAACAACTTTGAATTATAGACTGGATATATTTTCTCTCTCCAACAACAACAGCAGTGGCTAAATCAAGTGAAGGATTCGTTTAAGGTACAATTATTTCATTTGTGTCTTTTTCAACTGTTACAAATTCAAAACTTTCTTACCGCAGTAACAGCGTGTCAGCAACGCTGACGTCAGACGCCATACCTCACTCTAACTTCTCGGAGCATCAGATCTCTCCGCCGAGTCCGTTCCCCTCTGCCACTCAGCTCCGTGTTACACGGATTGGACATTTTCACTAAACAACAAGGTATGCACTCACTCTGTGATAAAGTACGGATTATCTCTTTAAATACTACTTTGATTTACTAAGCATATGAACTTTATGAACTGGAATATTTAATTTGCTCTAATACATTTATCCTGACTTTTCTGGTCACTCATTAAGTCCATAGAAACTTTTGGGCTCTTTATAAATCACACTGAAACCTAATGTTCATACTTCCTCTTAGTGTGAATTACGATTTTGGTGTAACAAATCATATATTTTGAGACCAGCCTGTTTTTGCACTCTATATTTATATCACGATACTGAAACATTGTCACACACATTCTCAGAGTTTCAGTAATCGTTACATAACTACTGACTTTTAAATGCGTTAGGACTCTTGACAGGAGAGGGTGTACCGCACACTTTTTGGCCTCCCAGGACAGACTCGTAATACCAGCGCTATGGAATTCCCATAGAAAAAAGACTTTACGAAGTTTATGTAAGTCGTTTTGCGGTAAGGCCAAAGAAGTGTGCGGTACACCTAAACCTTCAAGACTCGTAATAGCAGCGAGCGTAAAAAAGCAGCGTTAGGACCTCTTAACGCTGCTTTTTTACCCTAACGCACAATTAGTAATCTAGCCGTTAGTATGTAAGCCAGGAAAATAAACTATAAGGAGAATTTTTTTCCTATAATTATCAAATTTCAATTATCCAAGGTATTGGCTGAACAAATTTAAATCATCCAATAGGATGAAAGTTGCTTTCATCCTATTGGCTGATTTGAATTTGAAGAATCAAATCAGAAAATAGGAATGCAAGGATACCTCTTTATAAAAAGGGTACCTTGCATTCAATCTTCAGTGTGCGGCTGGAGACCGCATGAAGAGGAGCTCCCTGTCGATGCTCTGAAGATGAGGACTGGCACCACCGCCGATATCACAGAAGACTTCGCCGCTGCCACCGGGATGAAGATAGAAGATGGATTGAGGCTTCGATGAAGATTAAAGAAGATGGTCCCGTAATGGATGAAGATGGATCCCGCGTGGATGAAGATGGAGTGCAGCCCTTCATCATTGATGACTACCAATTTTGGGGTTAGTGTTAAATTTATTTTTATTTTTGGGGTGTTTTTTTTTTAAGATTAGGTTTTTTTTAATTATTTTTGGGGCAAAAAAAGAGCTGAATGTCCTTTTAAGGGCAATGCCCATCCAAATGCACTTTTCGGGCAATAGGTAGATTAGGTTTTTTTAAGGGCTATTGGTAGTTTATTTGTAGATTGCAGGGGTTTATTTTGGGACGTGTTTTTTTTGGAGGGGGGCGGTATTAGAATAGGAATATTTTTGTTTTATTTTGGATAATTTCGATTGTTATTTTTTCTAATGCTAGGTTTTTTATTTTTTGTAATGTTAGAATTTTTTCATTCTTGTAATGTTATTTTTTTTTTTTAATGTAACACCTAGATTACAAGTTTTGCTTTACGGTGCGGTTCGGCTTTAAACGCTGAAAAAATGGCCATAATGCTGGAATGGCCAGGAATGCATTATACGAGTCGTGTCGGTATAGCTATACCGCAAGCATTTTAGCCTGTAACGCAACGTCCATTTAGATTTTCATAGTGCCGGTATTACAGGTTATGCGGTCCGGCTAAAATGTTTGCGTTACAGCCTATACCGACACGATCCCTACCGCCATCTGAGAGCAGTAGTTATGGATTTTGCGAAACAAAAATGTTTCACAAAACTCATAACTAAAGTGTTACAAAGTACACTAACACCCATAAACTACCTATTAACCATTAAACTGCTACCCTCCTGCATAGCAAACACTAATATTAAACCTATTAACCCCTAATATGCCATCCACCCACATTGTGACTATTAAATAAACCTATTAACCCCTAATCTGCCGCCCACCCACATCGCCAACACTATGTAAATATATTAATCCCTAAACTGCCGGTCCCGACATCGCTGACACTATAATAAAGTTATTAACCCCTAAACCTCCAGCCTCCCTCATCGTTGCCACTAAATAAACATAATAACCATTAAACTGCCGCCCCCCCCATCGCAAAACACTAAATTAAACTATTAACCCCTAAAACACCCCCTAACTTTAAATTAAAATTACAATATAACTATATTTAAATAAATAAAAACTTACCTTTAAATAAAAAAAAACCTAAGCTTAAACTATAATTTTAACTAACATAACTATTCTAATAAAATAAAAAACTACCAATTAAAAAATCTAAATTACAAATTTAAAAAACCTAACACTACAAAAATAATAAACACTAAATTACGAAAAATAAAAAACACTAAATGAAATTATCAAAAATAAAAACAATTACACCTAATCTAATAGCCCTATAAAAATAAAAAGTCACCCAAAATAAAAACACCCCCTAGCCTACAATAGACTACCAATAGCCCTTAAAAGTGCCATTTGTAGGGCATTGCCCTAAGTGAAACAGCTATTTTACCTGTAAAAAAAATACTAAGTCCCCCCAGCAGTAAAACCCAACCAACCCCCCAAAATAAAAAAACCTAACTCTAAAAAAAAAAAAACTAAGCTACCCATTGCCCCTAAAGGGGCATTTGTATGGGCATTGCCCTTAAAAGGGCATTCAGCTCTTTTTCACTGCCCTTAAAAGGGCATTCAGCTCTTTTACAATTGCCCAAAGCCCTAATCTAAAAGAAAACATTAAAGCAACACTCAAGTCAATATTAAACTTTCATTACTTAGATAGGCTAGATTTGGAGTTTTGTCGGTAACGACCCGAAAAGCTAACGCCGGCTTTTGTCTGGCCGCACCATAAAAATAACTCTGGTATTGAGAGTCCACATAAAAGCTGCATTAGGCTCCAAAAAAGGAGCGTAGAGCATATTTAACGCAGCTTCAACTCTCGATACCAGAGTTGCTTACGCAAGCGGCCAGCCTCAAAAACGTGCTCGTGCACGATTCCCCCATAGGAAACAATGGGGCTGTTTGAGCTGAAAAAAAAACCTAACACCTGCAAAAAAGCCGCGTTCAGCTCTTAACGCAGCCCCATTGTTTGCTATGCGTAAACACCTCCTAAGTCTGCACCTAACACCCTAACATGTACCCCGAGTCTAAACACCCCTAACCTTATACTTATTAACCCCTATTCTGCCGCCCCCGCTATCGCTGACCCCTGCATATTTTTTTTAACCCCTAATCTGCCGCTCCGTAAACCGCCGCTACTTACATTATCCCTATGTACCCCTAATCTGCTGCCCCTAACACCGCCGACCCCTATATTATATTTATTAACCCCTAATCTGCTCCCCACAACGTCGCCTCCACCTGCCTACACTTATTAACCCCTAATCTGCCGACCGGACCTGAGCGCTACTATAATAAAGTTATTAACCCCTAATCCGCCTCACTAACCCTATAATAAATAGTATTAACCCCTAATATGCCCTCCCTAACATCGCCGACACCTAACTTCAATTATTAACCCCTAATCTGCCGACCGGAGCTCACCGCTATTCTAATAAATGTATTAACCCCTAAAGCTAAGTCTAACCCTAACACTAACACCCCCCTAAATTAAATATAATTTTAATCTAACGAAATTAATTAACTCTTATTAAATAAATTTTTCCTATTTAAAGCTAAATACTTACCTGTAAAATAAATCCTAATATAGCTACAATATAAATTATAATTATATTGTAGCTATTTTAGGATTAATATTTATTTTACAGGTAACTTTGTATTTATTTTAACCAGGTACAATAGCTATTAAATAGTTAAGAACTATTTAATAGTTACCTAGTTAAAATAATTACAACATTACCTGTAAAATAAATCCTAACCTAAGTTACAATTAAACCTAACACTATACTATCATTAAATTAATTAAATAAAATACCTACAATTACCTACAATTAAACCTAACACTACACTATCAATAAATTAATTAAATACAATATCTACAAATAACTACAATGAAATAAACTAACTAAAGTACAAAAAATAAAAAAGAACTAAGTTACAAAAAATAAAAAAATATCTACAAACATAAGAAAAATATTACAACAATTTTAAACTAATTACACCTACTCTAAGCCCCCTAATAAAATAACAAAGACCCCCAAAATAACAAAATGCCCTACCCTATTCTAAATTACTAAAGTTCAAAGCTCTTTTACCTTACCAGCCCTGAACAGGGCCCTTTGCGGGGCATGCCCCAAGAAGTTCAGCTCTTTTGCCTGTAAAAAAAACATACAATACCCCCTCCCCACATACCCCTAATCTAACCCAAACCCCCCTTAAATAAACCTAACACTAAGCCCCTGAAGATCTTCCTACCTTATCTTCACCATATCAGGTTCACCGATCCGTCCTGAAGAGCTCCTCCGATGTCCTGATCCAAGCCCAAGCGGGGGGCTGAAGAGGTCCATGATCCGGCTGAAGTCTTCATCCAAGCGGGAGCTGAAGAGGTCCATGATCCGGATGAAGTCTTCATCCAAGCGGGAGCTGAAGAGGTCCATGATCCGGATGAAGTCTTCTATCAACGGCATCTTCAATCTTCTTTCTTCGGGAGCCATCATCTTCCATCCGACACGGAACATCCTCTTCTCCCGACGCCTACTAGCCGAATGAAGGTTCCTTTAAGGGACGTCATCCAAGATGGCGTCCCTCGAATTCCGATTGGCTGATAGGATTCTATCAGCCAATCGGAATTAAGGTAGGAAAATTCTGATTGGCTGATGGAATCAGCCAATCAGAATCAAGTTCAATCCGATTGGCTGATTCGATCAGCCAATCAGATTGAGCTCGCATTCTATTGGCTGTTCCGATCAGCCAATCGGAATTCGGGGGACGCCATCTTGGATGACGTCCCTTAAAGGAACCGTCATTCTTCAGTTGGACGTCGCCGGAAGAAGATGGGTCCGCGGTGGAGGTCTTCAGGATGGAGCCGGTCGTCATCGGATGAAGATAGAAGATGCCGCTTGGATCAAGATGGTTGCCGGTCCGGATCGCCTCTTCTTCCCGGATAGGATGAAGACTTTGGAGCCTCTTCTGGACCTCTTCAGCCACCGGATGATGGATCGCCAGCCCCCGCTTGGGTTGGATGAAGATTTTGGAGCCAGGACGGATCGGTGATACCTGGTGAGGTGAAGACAAGGTAGGATGATCTTCAGGGGCTTAGTGTTAGGTTTATTTAAGGGGGGTTTGGGTTAGATTAGGGGTATGTGGGTGGTGGGTTGTAATGTTGGGGGGGGGTATTGTATGTTTTTTTTTTACAGGAAAAAGAGCTGAACTTCTTGGGGCATGCCCCGCAAAGGGCCCTGTTCAGGGCTGGTAAGGTAAAAGAGCTTTGAACTTTAGTAATTTAGAATAGGGTAGGGCATTTTTTATTTTGGGGGTCTTTGTTATTTTATTAGGGGGCTTAGAGTAGGTGTAATTAGTTTAAAATTGTTGTAATATTTTTCTTATGTTTGTAAATATTTTTTTATTTTTTGTAACTTAGTTAGTTTATTTCATTGTAGTTATTTGTACATATTGTATTTAATTAATTTATTGATAGTGTAGTGTTAGGTTTAATTGTAGGTAATTGTAGGTATTTTATTTAATTAATTTAATGATAGTATAGTGCTAGGTTTAATTGTAACTTAGGTTAGGATTTATTTTACAGGTAATTTTGTAATTATTTTAACTAGGTAACTATTAAATAGTTCTTAACTATTTAATAGCTATTGTACCTGGTTAAAATAATTACAAAGTTGCCTGTAAAATAAATATTAATCCTAAAATAGCTACAATGTAATTATAATTTATATTGTAGCTATATTAGGATTTATTTTACAGGTAAGTATTTAGCTTTAAATAGGAATAATTTATTTAATAAGAGTTAAATAATTTCGTTAGATTTAAATTATATTTAATTTAGGGGGGTGTTAGTGTTAGGGTTAGACTTAGCTTTAGGGGTTAATCCATTTATTAGAATAGCGGTGAGCTCCGGTCGGCAGATTAGGGGTTAATGTTTGAAGCTAGGTGTCTGCAATGTTAGGGAGGGCAGATTAGGGGTTGATACTATTTATTATAGGGTTAGTGAGGCGGATTAGGGGTTAATAACTTTATTATAATAGCGGTGCGGTCCGCTCAGCAGATTAGGGGTTAATAAGTGTAGGCAGGTGGAGGCGACGTTGTGGGGGGCAGATTAGGGGTTAATAAATATAATATAGGGGTCGGCGGTGTTAGGGGCAGCAGATTAGGGGTACATAAGGATAACGTAGGTGGCGGCGCTTTGCGGTCGGCAGATTAGGGGTTAATAAGTGTAGGTAGCTGGCGGCGACGTTGTGGGGGGCAGATTAGGGGTTAATAAATATAATATAGGGGTCGGCGGTGTTAGGGGCAGCAGATTAGGGGTACATAAGGATAACGTAGGTGGCGGTCGGCAGATTAGGGGTTAAAAAAATGTAATCGAGTGGCGGCGATGTGGGGGGACATCGGTTTAGGGGTACATAGGTAGTTTATGGGTGTTAGTGTACTTTAGAGTACAGTAGTTAAGAGCTTTATGAACCGGCGTTAGCCCAGAAAGCTCTTAACTACTGACTTTTTTCTGCGGCTGGAGTTTTGTCGTTAGATTTCTAACGCTCACTTCAGACACGACTCTAAATACCGGAGTTAGAAAGATCCCATTGAAAAGATAGGATACGCAATTGACAAAAGGGGATCTGCGGTATGGAAAAGTCGCGGCTGAAAAGTGAGCGTTAGACCCTATTTTGAGTGATTCCAAATACCGGAGTTAGCCTAAAACCAGCGTTAGGAGCCTCTAACGCTGGTTTTCACGGCTAACGCCAAACTCCAAATCTAGGCCATAGAGAATGCAATTTTAAACAACGTTCAAATTTACTTCCATTAACAAAATGGGCGCAGTTTTTTTATATTTAAACTTTTTGAGTCACCAGCTTCTACTGAGCATGAACGTGTATGCATTTGTGATTGGCTGATGCCTGTCACATGGTACGTGTATGCATTTGTGATTGGCTGATGGCTGTCACATGGTACAGGGGGAGTGGAAAAAGACATAACTTTTAAAATTGTCAGACAAATATCTACTACTCATTTAAAGTTCAAACTAAGTGCTATTGTATTGTATTGTTATCTTGCATTTGTTGATTATGCAAATCTACTGTGTTGACTGGTCCTTTAAATCTATTCACTGTTCCAGAAGTCCGTACATCCATCTTCATCCAGGCGGCAAGAAGTCTTTATCTAGGCGGTGGCACCTTCATCCATCTCTGGGACGTCTTCTATCTTTATCCCATGGTCGCGGAGCTATCCTGGAAGTCGATCCCATCCTACACGGAGCGTCCTCTTCATATGGTCACCGTCGTACACTGAAGATGAATGCAAGGTAGCCGTTTCAAAATGGCATTTAGTTGTATTTTAATTGGGTTTAAGTAAGGGCGTGTTAGGTTAGGGGGTTTAGTTATTAGTTTACTACTTTGCGTTGTGGGCGGATGGCGGTTCAGGGGTTAATAGTTTTATTTATTGTTGTGATGTGGGGGAATGGAGGTTTAGGGGTTAATAATGTATTTTGATACTTTGCATTGTGGGTTGGATGACGGTTTAGGGGTCAATAGTTTTATTTAGTGGTTGCGATGTGGGGGTTGGCGGTTTAGGGTTTAATAGTGTATTTTGATACTTTGCGTTGTGGGGGGTGGCGGTCTAGTTATTAGACTAGGGGCTTATGGTAGGGTGTTTTTGGTCCACTTTTTTTTCTCTGCACGTGTCAGGTTATTTTTACACATTATTTCAATATTGATCTCTAGGTGGGAATATGTGCATGCGCACACCAAGTCAGAACTTGGTTTGTACACGGTATGCTGGTTAATGCGGCATAATACGCGTAAAAAGTAAGCTATCTTCAAACTTTTAATGGCAGTGCAATGCAAATTGCGAAAAAGCCATATCGTGCCCGGGGTTTTAGCAACGGATGTGCTGCGCGAATTGTAATCTAGGCCTAAATAAATGCTAGTTAGAATGAAGCATTCAAATAAAAGATTAGTCTGAGAATAACTTGAATTTTTAAAAGTTTAATTAGTTGTTTAAATATTGATAAAATAAGTTTAAACTTTGTGATCTATAAAAGTAATGTTGTAACTTAGGTTACCTACTCTGCTGTTGCCAATTAGGAACAATTATAAAAAGGTCACTAGAGTGTGCAGCCAATGGCTGTGTAGAATATAACAGTGTTCTGCACTTCCATTTCTAACAGGAACTGAAAAGCTCACAATTTTAGAATGGAATTACTGGAAAAGAGGACAAAATAAATAATGAAAGTGTATTGCAGTTTATATATATATATATATATATATATATATATACAGTTTATCATTTACAGTTTATCATTTTATATTACCACCTCAAAATGTTTAAAGGGACACTGTACCCAAAATTTTTCTTTCGTGATTCAGATTGAGCATGACATTTTAAGCAACTTTCTAATTTACTCCTATTATCAAATTTTCTTCATTCTCTTGGTATCTTTATTTGAAATGCAAGAATGTAAGTTTAGATGCCGGCCCATTTTTGATGAACAACCTGGGTTGTCCTTGCTGATTGGTGGATAAATTCATCCACCAATAAAAAAGTGCTGTCCAGAGTACTGAAACCAAAAAAAAGCTTAGATGCCTTCTTTTTCAAATAATGATAGCAAGAGAACGAAGAAACATTGATAATAGGAGTACATTAGAAAGTTGCTTAAAATTGCATGCTCTTTCTGAATTACAAAAGAAAACATTTGGGTTCAGTGTCCCTTTAATGTTGCTTTAACTCTGTTTCTTTTGCCTTTATATTGACAATTGTCTACTAGCCTTGTCCTCTTTACATATCTTATTTAAATTTTGCTCCCTCTTTTCACTCCATCTGATTTTTTCACCTAGTCTGCTGACCTTGGGCGCGATCAAATATACGGCGCAGGTTTCGGCGCAAGCGTGGAAACATGCTTCGCCCGTAATTTCACCGTGCACATCGGGGTATTACATATAGGGTGCCGGCATTTCCTAAGTGCCGTAAGTCGGATAAACTAGCGATGTCCAGAAATGAGCGTAAGTACAAATTTCTGGAGTCGCCAGTGACTTATGGCACTTTAGAAACTGCCGGCGCCTAAGAAAAGTAAAGAAAATTTTAAATCTCCCGTAACTGTCTAACACGCCTCCCAAAAAAAGCCTGACACGAATACCCCTATATCCGCAATGCCCCCTCTCACTACTAATAATAAATGTATTAACCCCTAAACTGCCATAGCCCACAATGCAATAAACCTATTCTAGTATTAACCCCTAAACCGCCATAGCCCACATAGCCTATTAAATGTATTAACCCCTATCCTGCCCCCCCTACACTGCCGCCACTATAATAAAGTTATTAACCCCTAAACCTAAGTCTAACCCTAGCCCTAACACCCCCATAACTTAAATATTATTTAAATAAATCTAAATATATTTACTATTATTAACTAAATTATTCCTATTTAAAACTAAATACTTACCTCTAAAATAAACCCTAAGATAGCTACAATATAATTAATAATTACATTGTAGCTATTTTAGGATTTATTTTTATTTTACAGGCAAGTTTGTATTTATTTTAACTAGGTACAATAGTTATTAAATAGTTATTAACTATTTAATAACTACCTAGTTAAAATAAGGACAAATTTACCTGTAAAATAAATCCTAACCTAAGTTATAATTACACCTAACACTACACTATCATTAAATTAAATTAATTAACTACAATTAGCTAAAATTAAATACAATTAAATTAAATAAACTAAAGTACAAATTTACCTGTAAAATAAATCCTAACCTAAGTTATAATTACACCTAACACTACACTATCATTAAATTAAATTAATTAATTACAATTAGCTAAAATTAAATACAATTAAATTAAATAAACTAAAGTACCAAAAAAACCCCACTAAATTACAGAAAATAAAAAAATTACAAGAAGTTTAAACTAATTACACCTAAGCTAAGCCCCCTAATAAAATAAAAAAGCCCCCCAAAATAATAAAATTCCCTACCCTAGGATTCTATCAGCCAATCGTAATTCAAGGGGTTTTAATGTTGGGGGGGTTGTATTTCTTTTTTTACAGGTAAAAGAGCTGATTACTTTGGGGCTATTTTTAATTTAGTATAGGGTAGGGAATTTTATTATTTTGGGGGGCTTTTTTATTTTATTAGTGGGCTTAGATTAGGTGTAATTAGTTTAAACTTCTTGTAATTTTTTTTCTATTTTCTGTAATTTAGTGTTTGTTTTTTTTGGTACTTTAGTTTATTTAATTTAATTGTATTTAATTTTAGCTAATTGTAGTTAATTAATTTAATTTATTTAATGATAGTGTAGTGTTAGGTGTAATTGTAACTTAGGTTAGGATTTATTTTACAGGTAAAGGTGTACTTATTTTAACTAGGTAGTTATTAAATAGTTAATAACTATTTAATAACTATTGTACCTAGTTAAAATAAATACAAACTTGCCTGTAAAATAAAAATAAATCCTAAAATAGCTACAATGTAATTAATAATTATATTGTAGCTAGTTTAGGGTTTATTTTAGAGGTAAGTATTTAGTTTTAAATAGGAATAATTTAGTTAATAATATTAAATATATTTAGATTTATTTAAATAATATTTAAGTTATGGGGGTGTTAGGGTTAGGGTTAGACTTAGGTTTAGGGGTTAATAACTTTATTATAGTGGCGGCGGTGTGGGGGGGGCAGGATAGGGGTTAATACATTTAATAGGCTATGTGGGCTATGGCGGTTTAGGCGTTAATACTAGAATAGGTTCATGGCGTTGTGGGCTATGGCGGTTTAGGGGTTAATACACTTTATTAGTTATTGTGGTGGGGGATTGCGGTTGACAGGTAGATAGATAAAAAAATTACAAGAAGTTTAAACTAATTACACCTAAGCTAAGCCCCCTAATAAAATAAAAAAAGCCCCCCAAAATAATAAAATTCCCTACCCTATACTAAATTACAAATAGCCCTAAAAAGGGCTTTTTGCGGGGCATTGCCCCAAAGTAATCAGCTCTTTTACCTGTAAAAAAAGAAATACAACCCCCCAACATTAAAACCAACCACCCACACACCCAACCCTACTCTAAAACCCACCCAATCCCCCCTTAATAAAACTTAACACTAACCCCTTGAAGATCACCCTACCTTGAGCAGTCTTCACCCAGCCAGGCCAAAGTCCTCCAAGAAGCCGGGCACAAGTGGTCCTCCATACAGCAGAAGTCTTCATCCGATCGGGGCAGAAGAGGTCCTCCAGACGGCATCTTCTATCTTCATCTTTCCGGAGCGGAGCGGGTCCATCTTGAAGACATCCGACGCGGAGCATCCTCTTCTTCCGACGGCCGACGACTGAATGAAGGTTCCTTTAAGTGACGTCATCCAAAATGGCGTCCCTTGAATTCCGATTGGCTGATAGAATCCTATCAGCCAATCGTAATTAAGGTAGGAAAAATCCTATTGGCTGATGCAATCAGCCAATCGGATTGACCTCGCATTCTATTGGCTGATTGGAACAGCCAATAGAATGCGAGCTCAATCCGATTCGCTGATTACATCAGCCAATCGGATTTTTTTCTACCTTAATTCCAATTGGCTGATAGGATTCTATCAGCCAATCGTAATTCAAGGGGTTTTAATGTTGGGGGGGTTGTATTTCTTTTTTTACAGGTAAAAGAGCTGATTACTTTGGGGCTATTTTTAATTTAGTATAGGGTAGGGAATTTTATTATTTTGGGGGGCTTTTTTATTTTATTAGTGGGCTTAGATTAGGTGTAATTAGTTTAAACTTCTTGTAATTTTTTTTCTATTTTCTGTAATTTAGTGTTTGTTTTTTTTGGTACTTTAGTTTATTTAATTTAATTGTATTTAATTTTAGCTAATTGTAGTTAATTAATTTAATTTATTTAATGATAGTGTAGTGTTAGGTGTAATTGTAACTTAGGTTAGGATTTATTTTACAGGTAAAGGTGTACTTATTTTAACTAGGTAGTTATTAAATAGTTAATTACTATTTAATAACTATTGTACCTA
Organism: Bombina bombina; assembly: GCF_027579735.1. NCBI lineage: Eukaryota > Metazoa > Chordata > Amphibia > Anura > Bombinatoridae > Bombina > Bombina bombina. Next base: position 814,543,631 of record NC_069500.1, on the reverse strand, counting down.
GTTAAAATAAATACAAACTTGCCTGTAAAATAAAAATAAATCCTAAAATAGCTACAATGTAATTAATAATTATATTGTAGCTAGTTTAGGGTTTATTTTAGAGGTAAGTATTTAGTTTTAAATAGGAATAATTTAGTTAATAATATTAAATATATTTAGATTTATTTAAATAATATTTAAGTTATGGGGGTGTTAGGGTTAGGGTTAGACTTAGGTTTAGGGGTTAATAACTTTATTATAGTGGCGGCGGTGTGGGGGGGGGCAGGATAGGGGTTAATACATTTAATAGGCTATGTGGGCTATGGCGGTTTAGGGGTTAATACTAGAATAGGTTCATGGCGTTGTGGGCTATGGCGGTTTAGGGGTTAATACACTTTATTAGTTATTGTGGTGGGGGATTGCGGTTGACAGGTAGATAGACATTGCGCATGCGTTAGGTGTTAGTTTATTTTTACAGGCATTTTAGGGAGTTACGGTGCTCCCATACTCAGCGCAAGGCTTGCTACGGCTGCATTTTCTGGCGAGGTGAAAATGGAGTAAGATTTCTCCATTTTCGCCACGTAAGTCTGGATATTGGATACCGATTTACGACGCGGTCCCATGTTAGCTTATGGGAGTAAAAATTGCGGGCGACAGTTAAAATATACGTGCCGCATTTATATGCGGTGCTGTATATAGGATACCAAAAACGCACAAAAACCGGCGTCGCCGGCTTTTGCGGGCGACGCTCTATACGTAATAGAGGCCCTTATCTTTTTTTTTTTTTACATAATTAAATGTCTCTTTTTTGGTTAAACTGTCTCCTGTTTACTTTTCTAAATATTCTCCATTTTCGGCATATGTTAATTTGCACCTTCCCTTCCATCACTTCTATTAATCTTCTATTTTCAGCCATCTACCTCTCTGGTCTAAATTCTGAGAAAAGTATTTAATAGTCATCAACTCACATATTATGCTCATGAAAACAAGGCAGGCGATCAGTTTGACTGCTAGAAGGGCCAGTATAGTCACAGTCATATTCTTTGAGATATTTAGTGAGCTCATGACTGTAAAGAGATAATCAAGAGAGCATAAAACACAATAGCTATAATTTCACAAAGAACAGGCTTATGGTGCAGTAAGTACAAAGTATTGCAGCTAATAGAATACTGGGTAGAAAACAAGCATGTTATACAGTAGAAATTAAAGGGACAGTCTACACCAGAATTTTTATTGTTTTAAAAGATAGATAATCCCTTTATTACCCATTCCCCAGTTTTGCATAACCAACACAGTTATATTAATATACTTTTAACCTCTGTGATTATCTTGTATCTAAGCCTCTGCAAACTGCCCCTTTATTTCAGTTCTTTTGACAGACTTGCAGTTTTGCCAATCACTGCCTGCTCCCAGATAACTTCACGTGCACGAGCACAGTGTTATCTATATGAAATACGTGAACTAACACCCTCTAGTGGTGAAAAACTGTTCAAATGCATTCTGAAAAGAGGTGGCCTTCAAGGTCTAAGAAATTAGCATATGAACCTCCTAGATTAAGCTTTCAACTAAGAATACCAAGAGAACAAAGCAAAATTGGTGATAAAAGTAAATTGGAAAATTGGTTAAAATGACATGCTCTATCTGAATCATGAAAGTTTATTTTGGCCTAGACTGTCCCTTTAAGCTATTTGCTATCTAAGAAGTGAAGTATTTAGTTATGTTTCCTGGATTTAATTGCTGATTTATCAAAGCTCCTCAGTAGATGCTAAATGCACAGTATCTGGGTGCCAGGAGACTACTCCATTATTGGGATTTTTTTTGTTTTTTTTTGCTTTGTTAGGTTTAAGAAGCCTTATTATTATGGGAGGTAACTATGGGCGCAATGTAAAAAAAAAGTGTTCTTATAATAATAATAACTCTTTCCTGACTGAAGACACATGTGATCTTAGAATTGTGAATAGCAGTTTGTGCACACACATATAGCAGTTTGTGCAAACACTTATAGGCATTTTCATACATCATTCATCTGAAGTCCACACATTATTTATGTTTATTATTAGTTATCATTTTTTAGGTTGTGGGTTATTTCTGGCAGCTTCTGACAGCTTCAAGGGAATTTTTACATTGTATTATTCAACAAAGCTGTTACATTTTTATTATTTTATCTATACACTGTATAATTTAACTTCTATTTTAGATCTAACACTGTTTTGAAACTGACTGTTTGACACAACAGCTAAAGACTGTTGGTGATTAGATGACATGTTCATTACACCTGTGCTCTCAGAATCTGATTGGATAGGATAGTATTTAAATAAGTGCATCAGTATAGGGTTTGTTATGCCTGAGGAAACAGCGTAACTGCTGAGAAACGCGTTGCATTTCTGGGGGTACAGACTGTGTATACCCACCAGTTTTTAACACTGTATTGTTTGAATTTTATATGGTTTTAATAAATCAGTTTTTAAACTACAACAGTGTTTACAAGCCCTAATTGCCAGGTGCACATATGTGTTGGGCCTACTGTTTGGATCATCACTGTGAGTATGTTTGAGCTGTCCCTGGACTACGTGCAGCTGTCGGGAGGAGGTGAGCTGACACACCTATATACTGCCAGCCTGCGTCTACTAACACATAAGGGTGCTCTATGGAAATGTGAGTACCCTGTGTTTGACATTTTCTATCTGATTAGTCTATTTGGTGACTGATACACACATGAGGCGCCTCTCTTATTTGTTGCTAGATGCTGTTGTTTTAATCCACTACATTTGTGTGAAGAGGAGTGCAGCCACTGTGATCCTGAAATTGCTACATGAAATGTAACCCCTGCTGAACTGACAATATATGGGAGTCCAGGAACTTTAACCCCTGATGAACTTACAATATATGGGAGTCCAGGAACTTTAACCCCTGATGAACTGACAATATATGGGAGTTCAGTATATCCTGTGACTAGGGTTATTGTTGTGTACCATTATCTGTATATACTTTGTTTCACCTTGTATGTTTTATGTATTCTATCATTAAGCGCCCCCTATAGAGCCATTTTTATAGTTCTTGTTGAATTATACTCTTTCCAGACTGGCATTATTTCATGAGAAGGAAAAGAAAAAGGCAAAATGTATTGACAGGTCTTATATTTTTAGAACATGGTAGCATGTACTATGAGCAGCTTTGTTCTATGAAAATTGATTAAGGTGTTAAACTCTTTATTTCTACCTATACCATGACCCACCACAACTGGACCTAAATATAAACTTTATTAAATGTCAAAGGTCAGGCCCAACAAGTTTTACAAGGGACTTAAACTCTCAGGTGAGTAACAGCTCGACTGCACAGCCACCACCAAGGAATTCTATTACTCTTTCCGACCTGGAATTTGCATTTAAGTCACATGACCAAAAATACTGCATACCATTGAACTCCCAAAATGGGGCTCTGCCCCGAGTTGCCTCAGCTTTTACAGTCACTGCTTACCCATGACTAACAAAACATGCATTAGCAAAGCATTTTTAAGGTTCCAGAGAAAAGGTAAGTGTCAGCCCTGGTCAGTTGATTGCCATTTGGTTTGATTATGCCTGGAACCAGAAATAAACATTATAGTGAGGGATTACAAATCCACTAGAAGCCATTTTTTTGTTTAACTACCAGTGTACCCTCTGGCATGCTTTCTGAATCATCAACCATCTACACTTTAACAGTGAAATCACACAAGAACAAGCCAGCCTGACTCTTGAAAAATCAATTGCATCCAGGACAAATCATATAGTGGCTGCCAGTTCTGCAGAGGGATGATTACTTATATTGTTTCCAACCAGATGGATGATCAACAACATGTCAGAGCATCTCCAATGTCATTCCACCTCACACACTTCAGAAAGTAAGTTGTTCCACTTGTCTAATCTTCATTCTATCCAAAGGTAACTCCAGATGTTAATCACCTCTGAGCACTGCTGCCCACACTATTACCCAATGTTTAAAGAAGTGGCATACAATCAACACTCTCCTGACCATGGCATCTGAAACAAAATACAAAACTTGCTACAAATGAATTGGATCCCTATAAGTTAACTGGCATCTGTACCTGTATTCCATTATTGGCATAATAAATATTTAACATATCCAGACCATCAATGTTCCATCTTCTTAATTTATTCTTTAGAAAAACCTTCACTAGCTGCTTCTGTAGCTGCTCCTAATCTAAACAAATGTGGAGCCATAACATTTGAGTCTAGCTCTGCTGTCCTAGCTGCTCAGTAAAAAACTCTCTTAAACTGTAATTTTGACAGCACACTAGTATCTGCATGCATCAAGAGAACTCCCCCTCTGAGGAAGCGTAAGAGAAACGCCGCATCAGGGGCTCCTTAGTTTTAAAGTGCTCTCCTGCATGTAGCTTAATATATAGATGTTGAACCTTTAACTTAACTTAAAAAAATGTGGTAACTGGTTGATTTTTAGTAATAGAATTCTCTAAGCAGTGACGCTAGAGTATTGATAATACAAGTATAATGTGGAAGTTAATATTAAATAATCATTAAGCTTACGAACTCTTTGCACTAAGATTGACTCAATTTACCGCAACCGGTGAAGGGCAGTCTGTACTAGTCAACGGAGCCCGGGATTAATTAACTCACCCTACGAATAGGGCTAACAAATTGTTGTATTAACTATATTGATAATTGCTCTAACGTAGTGACACCCTGCAAACGGCAGGTGTAGAGTAACTTGAAATTACGGGCATACTTGCATATAGTACAGAAACCCAATACCAACTGACCTAAATGCATACTAAATATACACCTAAAGCATTCTAGTGCAACACAGTATTTTAAAAGCTAAGATTTAATGGAAGTATCCAGTCAACTTCACAAAAAGTATATTGCTATAAATCAGACACCAGTCAAATAGAGCTTATTAAAGCCCAACAAGGAATCTATAAGACACACGATTTTAGTGCAACACAGTATCTTAAAAGCTAAGATTTAATGGAAGTATCTAGTTAACTTCACAAAAAGTATATTGCCAAAAATCAGACACCAGTTAAATAGAGCTTATTACAGCCTAACAAGGAATCTATAAGATACACGATTGTTCTTTTGCAATTTAAAGGAGTATTACCTCTCTCAAGATATGATGGTAGTACCCTAAATGAAACATAGATAAAAGCCGATAAGAAGTATAAGACAATCCTAGTCTAAAGACATTGTAATAGATCCTTTAGATATTTAGGAATCAAAAGTTACAGATTCCATAATAATAATAGTACATAAAGGAGATGCGTTTTTAATGTAAAAAGTTGGCAGCAATAACGCAAGTAATAATTGCTGTTTTTTAACTTTAATCAATAAAAGTTATTTTTTATTTTTATTTTTCATACTACATGAGCATGTGTAAACACAATTAAGAGTGCACAGAAGCATACTTGTAGGACACACTCACACACAGTCAGTTCTGTCCATTTTTGTTTAGAATTAATTATTCATGCTTAAGCACTACTCTGTAAGGTGACCCAAAGCATATACATAGTTATATTCACCCAAACAAGGTCCTTACAGAGAGTTATATACCTACACAATAAGTTATTTAAACTTTAATGTTCCTTATTAGTACTTAATCAAGAGAACTCCGTCTGCACAAGGCTGCACCTTCATATAATTTCTCATCAAAATGACTGGGAAATGTCCCTTGCTTGATCTGTTTTAGAGTTGGGTATGAAAACAAGCACAACTTCTAGATCTGCATGCATCTAAGCCCTCTAGAGAGTTTTTAGAAGGCTCCTCTAAGTAGCAAGTGATTACTAAAGCAATGTTAATTATCTACCGACTAGGGGCCAGATTACAAGTTGCGCGGCAACTCTCAATTTACTGTTAGCAAAATAACCGCAAGCAATACGTTTTTTTGCGATTCTCAGGATCGGCTCGTATTGCAAGTTGAAAAAAGTAATTTTTTTCGCTAGTGGTAGCTGGAGAATCCCAAACATTGCTAGCAGAGTTTTGGCTTGCTCGTGCATGTGTTCTCCCATAGAAATCAATGGAGAAAAAAAGTGGAAAGCTTAGATATATGAAATAGCAATTCTTGTTTTTTATTATTAGCAATAAAAATGAACAAAAGCTTTCTTAATAATATGTAGATCTTTCCATTTTAATAAAAAGAGAGATTTTTGCATCAGATACATACATTTAGGTAATATAATCATTTTACTTAGACTAATCACTCCTGAAAGTGAAACTGGCAAAATACTTCACCTTCTAAAGTCATCCAAAGTATTAATCAGATGTCTACCATGTAATTCATATAGATCAAGTGGGGAGTCCGAAATTCTTATCCCCAGATATTTAAATAAATTCTTCACTAGACTAAAAGAAGTTTCCAATTATGAGTCTTTTTTATGTAACCAATACATTTCAGATTTTTTTTATTTTTTTTATTTTTTTTTAAATAGTACTTTTATTGAGGTTTGAAAATTAAAGTACAAACAAGAAAGAAAACACAATACAAAAAACTCTAATCGTATACACTGAGGCGCCAAGGTATAAGCAATTAAACTTACAACACATATATCTCAAAATGCTAGATTACAAAAAAAAAACAAAAAAAAAAAACACACTGTATATTCAAATACCATACTGCGCAATAAACCTCTTTTTCTTTTTCTCTTAATTTTGTTTGAAAGGGGATTTATAGCAAAGGTATAAACATATAAACCTAAAGTACCCCTATTTACAAATAACACTTGTTATAAGTACTGATTCTATATAAGAACATAGATAATGAATAAACATGTAGTAATACACTATATGCAACCAATATAAAGAGAGTATATCAGTTAAGTTTCTATATAATGGCAGAGATAAGAAATAAACATATTGCACTGCACCATGCATAACTGATATAGAAAATATACACTAACTGAGTTGATTATTTATTAATCTTTTGATGCCCCAAACCCAAAAATAGATGAATAATAAATGGTAACTTGCAATATAGAGGGACTAAAAAAGTGAAGGTAAACTGTAATTGAAAAAAATATCTTTAAAAGCGGTTTAATTTAAGAGAAACCGTGCAAGGATACTCTAATTTAGTCATTAGAGTTCCATATATGTGTGGGGGGGGAGATTATAATAATAGGCCTTAATAACTGGGAATAAGGACCTCTGAATCTACTTCCTCTATATATATGCCCTCAAGAAGGGTCAAACAAGTGGAGCCTGAGGGGAAGTAGTCCATGGACACACATACACATCTAAATACCCATTAAGGGACCAACTCTGTTTGGCGAGATATAGCTATTAGACTAAAGAAAACAATTATGACACCTCTGATATTTCAGGTGCCCTAGTCTATACTGCGCATATAAAATCTAAGATCTAAATATGCTCTAAGTATAAGTGCTCTCAGACCAACATTATATATTCCTCCAGATCATTAAGGTGTAAACTGCTTTACAGTGATTCAGAAAAAAAAAACATAGAGACATCTAAAATATCCAAAATGGCATCCACTGTCCGGGCACGGGCCCTATACCCAGCGAGAGGAAGACAAGTAAAAGCAGATGTCTATATTTAAAGACAGCGCTAAAGGCACCCTTTTCATATCACAGCAATATCTTACTCTGGAAGGATGGCATACATAGACTAGGATTGCATTGTGGTGCATTGAGAAAAGGATCTAGGGCATAGTAAAAACCTTGTATAACAGATCACTGTAAACGTCACATAAATTAACATATAAACTGCATTTCAAAGCTCTATAGTCTATATCTGACCCTTAGCCAACTGTCTCAAAATAGAGGATCACTAAGACGTAAACTTGTTATATAGGCTAACAAATATGCTAATGGAGTAGCAAAAATAAGACAGGAAGCAACATTATTTCACACTGAAATTGGTCACCATGAAAGTGCCTTTCTTATAATAAAACTTCCAGAAAATGAAGGTTTGCGTATCCCAAGGTGAGAAAAATTCTATTTCAGATAGAAGAGCAACCTCTAGCATTAAGCATTAGTTAACACAATATTCATTAAAGTGCAGGGTGTTGCCCCGGCCGCAGACAACCTCCCCACACAAACCAAGCAGAAAATCAGTTTTTTTAAAATAAAAGATGTATCCGTCCCATCTCAGACTAACACATAGGAGTAGCTTTATCACAAACATTTTGCACTTTGTACTGCTCAAAACTACAGGCACTTCCAAAACATTCAATTACAATATATATAAATTTCTATATTAATTATCAGGACTACAGCAATCATTAAAAATAATAGAGCCTGAGTTCACATTCAGTCTGTGGCTTCAATAATAACAAATGTCACCAATGATGAGCCTTGTTGGGGGTTAACCACATGGACCTACCCCACTCCCAATCTATTCATAATGTTTGACAAAAGTCCAAAATTCACCAACTCATAGTGATCCTGCAGCAGGGCTCTGTCAAAGTGTGAAGCAAGGTAAGTCCCCATATCTGATTCAGGAGTATGCCACGTGGCTTTCTTAACAGAGAATACCAAGCCATGAGGTTCATCAAGATTGTCTCCTCCGTGAAAAGTCGTTGTGTGGTCAGTGTTGTCTATCTCGCAAGACACCATTTTTGCACTCACTAGGGCTGAGGATATTTGAGGGTTAAGTAGATCTTCCACACTGCAAATACCCCCAAAGGCCGACAACACTGAAAGTTCCAACCTCAAGAGATGTGCTTGTATCATCCGTGTAATATCCTCTTTCAGTGTAGAGAGCAGCATGATGGCCCCCTGTTCTGGAATATTTCCACAACGGTCGAATTTGCAAAGCCGTCAGTATGCTGTGAGTCACAAACATCAGATACCCAGGGTCTCCCCAATCAAAGACTATGTGGAGCGTGCAGCTAGCCAGCCGGTTATGGCAGCGTCTAACTACATGTTGCGGTCTGCTCCATTATAAGTATTCAATGTACCTGAAGTTTTCAGACTCGACAGTTACAACATGATGTACACCAGTCTCTTCTGGGCTATTTCCATTCCTCAGTACAGGTTTCTTTGCAAATTATAGGCAGCAATATAGTATATTAGATAGTTTGAAGCACAGAGCTCTCATGAGATGCGACCATCTTGTTCGCTAGTTGGCTCCACCCCCTTTCAGATTTATTTTGATTGATCTTATACCTGAAATGAAACTAAAGTTTTCTAGTATTTTAAAAATGTTTATGTATATTATCTTTAGAATCTCTAAGGAACAATATCATATCATCAGCATATAGCACAACTTTTATCTCCACTAGCTATTGAAATTATTTTTATTTAATTCCTAATTATAATAGCGAGCCATTCCAGAGAAATGTTAAATAAGAGAGGGAAAGGGGACATCCCCGTCAGGTGCCCCAGCCAAGTTTAAAAATATGTTGAGATTTCACTATTTTTCAATTAAGCTGAATGAAGATAATGATACAAAAATGTAATTCAAAAAGCAAAATCCTGAGCATTCGAGAGGAAATTAAAAAGATGAGCTGTATTAGTAAACTTTCAAAGATTCCCTATACATGCAGGATGGCAAGGCGTTCTATCCTAACGCGTTTTGCGCCCTCACTGGCGCTTAATCATAGGATACAAAGTGAAAGGATACCACCCTCTATTTAAATGGGACCCAGCCAATCAGAGAACCAACAACAGACCACACATGGACAAAGAAACTAAAGGTGGTATAACAGTGACAGGTAATTAAAAACAATAGTAACTAATAAAAGACAGTTTATATTTCTTGTGCAATGCTTACTTTGACAAAGTTACCCTCAATTGTAAATGTATTTAAAGCTGCAATAAGATAGCCCCAATCTATTGAGTCAAACATTTTGTCAGTGACAATATTGCTGCATCTGTATTCTGTTTGGGCACTTCTTTATTCAAATTTCAATAATATGCTACTATTTAAAACCTTTCATATATTAAAAGAAGACATTCTTCCCTTCATTAACTTGGCTTGATCTGTATGAATCATACCAGGTAAAATCTCTTGAAGTAGTTTTCCTAAAATACCAGTAATAAATTTATAATCCTCGTTCAACAATGAAACTGGTCTGTATGAAGATGGATCTTATTCCTCTTTCACCGTTTTGACGATAAGTGAAATAATAGAATCAGAAAAAGTATTTATTAGATTAGATTGGCTGGAAAAGTAAACGTATTACAATTTTGTCAAAACAGGTGAGATTTCTCGGATTATAATTTGTAAAACTAATTCGGAAGAAAGTCTGGACCAGGAGCTTTATTAAATTGAGAATTTCTAATATTTTTCAATATCTAGTGGGTCCAGTGAACTCTTTCATCCCCTGTTGGCCACCTTGCTTTTGCAAGATGTGAAGGAGAGACACATATATTGCAATATAATGCATAAAGAAGACCCCAAATATTTTGCATGATTTCTGTCCATGCTGGTGAGTTCTTGATCATCAGGCCCTAAGTATCAGGCTTTTTGTATAGTTAAACAGATAAGATACGGAGGCATGTGTGTATATAGAAATAAGGATGTCAGATCTTTCTGCAGCTCAGACCATTTAAATGTGTTGCAATGAGCAAAATCAGATTTTCATATACAAAAATAAACCTAAATTAACTATTTATAATACATTTTACACACTGCAGCTGGTATAACTTATAATTGGAAACACAATGCGCAAGGTTACAAGTCATGTTGCAAATCAGTTGCGAAAACCCTGCGCGCGTTATGATTTTTTTGCATTTTGGATTGTGCAGTTATTACAAGTTTCAAAATAACTTACTTTGCGCTCACATTAAGCTGCATAACCTAAACAGCCAAATCTCGTGTGTGTTCACATATTCCCCATAGAAGGCAATAAAGACAAATAGAAGAAAAAAGAAACTAACACCCTAAACTGTTGCGCAAAGCCCATGGCGTATTCCAAGTGTACATGGAAATAAATAAATATTTCTCTATATATGTGATGATTGTTGGATTCATGTATTGATTTATAGCGAGATATGTATATGAATATATATATGAATAGATATCTTGAGATCTATATGCAAATATTTCTTTTAAAATCCCTCTGAGATATTGTTTATTGTGCATAAGATTGTAATGTAGAATATTTTTCTTATCTCCCTAGTTAAACATCTGTATTCATATAAATCCATGTTTCTCTATGTATGTCAATGTAAAATCCCTGCCTCTGCCTTTTTTTTCTAACACAGAGATTGCATATCTTTGAGCCTTTATAACTTTTCTGTACAATATTTTTTTTAAATATTTTTTATTAGACAGTATTAATATGAGTGTAACTGTACTTTGTAATGTATTTTTGAATTTTTTTGTGAAACTTTTTTGTTGCGCAAACCACTTAACTACAGCTCTTGTAGCGTGGAAAGGATTGTTGCGTAAAAGGCGAATGTGCGCATGCAAGCACTATTTTTCCAGACTTGTAACATCAGGGCAATGAATATTGCTTGCGAAACTACCATATCACGAGCAGGAAAGACATAACGCGCGACTTGTAATCTTGCCGATTGAGGGGAAATAATACAACAGTACAGTGTCCCTTTTATTGAAATTCATCCCATTGTTGTGCAGCTTTATGCAACTGTACCCAAACTGGTTCCTCAACCTTAAAGGGACACTAAACCCAAATGATTTCTTTCGTGAGTCAGATAGAGCATGCAATTTTAAGCAACTTTCTAATTTACTCCTATTATCAATTTTCTTCGTTCTCTTGCTATCTTTATTTGAAAAAGAAGGCATCTAAGCGAAGGAGCCAGCCAATTTTTATTGGGGGGTGAATTTATCCACCAATCTGCAAGAACAACCCAGGATGTTCACCAAAAATGGGCCGGCATCTAAACTTACAGTCTTGCTTTTCAAATAAAGATACCAAGAGAATGAAGAAAATGTGATAATAGGAGTAAATTAGAAAAGTGCTTAAAATTGCATGCGCTATCTGAATCACGAATAAAAAAAAATCTGGGTTCAGTGTCCCTTTAAATCTTAAAAAGGATTCAAGTGTTTAAAATTAAAGTTCTTTTGGCTTTCAATTTGTACTCAAATACACATTGAAAAACTGCAATCAGTTTCTGTTACAGCAAGTTACTCTTAGACAGAAAAGTATGAGGGCTGCAAAATAACCAGGATAAGCTTTTTAGCAAAGATTACAGTTATATTATAGTCATTATAGGTAATCTCTGAACCAATGAGAGCAGACAACATCAACCATACAATGTATTACAATACCTCTGTGATTAGCTTGTATCTAAGCATCTTCTGACAGCCCCCTGATCACATGACTTTTTTTTATTTATTACCCATTGACTTGCACTTAGTACTGTGTTGTGCTATCTCTTAAAGGTACAGTATACTGTAAAATTGTTTTTCCCTTAATGTGTTTCCAATTACATTTTTTTACCAGCTGCAGAGTATAAAATGTATGAGATTTGCTTTTTAAGATTTATTTGTGTATATGACTTAATTGATTTTGTGTTTTTAAGCCACAACCTAATAAAATGGGTTGAGCTTGTAGGTATAATCAGATCGCATTACTTTATCACATTGTGTACATATACATGCATCTTTATCTTATATCGGTCCGTAAACCAATTACCAGTACTTGAAGAGAACAATGGAAAATTAACATTGTATTACCTTATCTCTTCTATACCCCACTGTAAATGTAATTTCTTCTACTGGCTGTGTTAACACGGCTTGGCTATAAGGCCCAAAACTTTTAGGATAGGTGGGGATACCACAGGCTAAATCAACTATTTCAAATGCCTAAATAAGGGTAATGGAAATACTTGTAAACAATTTAATACACTCCAGCAGGCAAAGTGGATCATTGAGAACAAATTAAAGGGGAGAATTTAATTCCCCTTTTAATAACTCCCCAGCAATGAGCACAATATTATCTATATGGCACACATGAACTAGTAGTCTCCTGTTGTGAAAGGCAAATAAAAAAGCATGTGATAAGAGGCTGTCTGTAGTGGCTTAGAAACAGGCAGACATTTAGAGGTTTACATGTTATAAAGTATATTAATATAACCACGTTGGTTGCGCAAACTGGGGAATGGGTAGTAAATGTGTTATCTATCTTTTTAAACAATAACCAT